>NC_139219.1:262250868-262520868 GCF_055691185.1 Crinia signifera
TGTATAATACACACACACACATACATTGTCACACTGGGCCCAATTCAGACTTGTTCAAAGGGCTGTGAATTTACAGCCCATCCAAACATCAGTAAACCGCACTTGCGCACCGCACAGACCTAACATACAGACCAAGCAAAGACTACCCTTCACTGGCCATACGCTAGGTGACTGACAGGCAGGGGGCGTCCCGTGGTGGACGCTCCTCGTTTCATGGGCGTGGCCACAAAAACGGGTGGAAGCACCCATAGAAACGCTTGATGGGTGAGCGAATGCAGGCATTCCCCTGCCTGTTTGGGTGGGCGCATTACATCGGCGCCCACACCAAAATCTTGTATATGTGCAGCCGCCAAGTGACTCCTGGGTCACGCAGCGACTGCAAGTGATGGTCACAGTAGGAGAAATCATTCAATGGTAAGTAGCCATCTAATGATTTCTCTCTGTACGGCCGCATGCGAATGGTTGTATTATGGTTAGGTTACTACAAGGGAGGGTTATGGGATAGGGGAAAAGGGTAAGATACCTTACAAAGCCACTATCAGGATTCTCAGCATTGGGATGTTGGGATCGGTCTTTTGAATGCCAGCACCCTGACCATCTGCATACAATGCCAGATTAAGCCTTCAGGGGCCCGGGGCACTTTAGACAGGGGGGCCCACTTACACTTGTCATTACTGGCCGCAAACTGCGTGGTAGAATATTACACTGTCAAAACACAGAGTAAACACTGAGTAAAGGCAGTATAAACTTGGTCAATGGGTAACTGCAGGGGATGGATATATATATATATATATATATATAAACAAACATACCACATGAAAAGCCTGTGTTTGTCCCTCTGCACCTTACTCTATAGGACTGTAGGAGACCTCACAGGCTCAGTCCTGCCTCTGATTAAAAACCCACCTATGACTAGGCCGCTGCTGCTGTCCTCCATGGCCTGAGACGCATGTAATGAGCTCCACCAATTAGAGCTCAGCACAATCTCTCAGCCTCTGCCCTCTTGTGCAAAGTGTCATGTCAACTCCCAGTAATGCACTGCACACTTTTGCAATCAGTGTGCCTTGGCACCTGATGCTCAGCACCATTAATCATTGTGACAACTGGCAGATAGGTGAAGCTGCAGCACTACCCAACTCCCATGCACAAAACTTTAGCAAAAAAAAAACCCACAGGGCCCCTAGCTAGAGGGGGGGCCAGGGGTACTGACCTCCTTTGCCCCCCTTTATCCGGCCCTGTTCATATGCTACAGCAATAGTTAATGCAAAACTCCATAATTAATGGAGCCTTCTCCTCCAAACTACTCTGTTATATCACCTGATGTGTGCCGATGTGAACGATGCGTCAGTCTGCTCCACTAAATCAGATGACCATAGGCGTGTGCAGCCCATTTTATTAGGGGGTGCACCGTCAAAAATGTTGCGCCACCCAGCCAAAAATGTCTCTGGTGCCTCCCCCCCCCCACATTAAGTGAAAGTCACAAATAAATGAAGAATTGCTGTGTAGTGGGAGCATTTTATCTCAGCCATGAGTACTGCTTATAAATACATGCACACACAATATGAATACTTGAGAAAAAATTATATATATATATATATATATATATAATTAATGATCAGGCAGGTCAGGCGAGGGGACGGGAAATCTTTTTTTAAAACTCACGTTTTGTGCCAGTGCCAGTGACTGAACTCTGCAAATGCTGCTGCTTGGCCTGAAGAGGTGATCCCACGGGAAGAGCTGTGCGCAGATGCACATGGTAGCAGCCCTCCCACGGACATCTTGATTATTGGCAACGCTGCTGCAGCAAGTGGCAGATAAGGCATGTGGGGCGGCCACCACGCACTGACCGCTCACACAGTCGCACCTGTGAATGCGGTAGCAGTGGTCCAAGGTGGACAGACATCCAACCTCACCACCCCAGACCACCCGCACTTCCGCCAGTCCCGGCCGCAGATGACAGTCAGGGCAGCAGGAGGAGCCAGGAGCGCAGCACCGCAGCTCCCTGCAGACTCGCTCCCCCAAGCCTGCGGACCCATTATTACACGCACCACTGTGCGTCACGGCGTCCATCCCCCCCCCCCCACGCTGGCTCAACGCGTCGGAGGGGGGGGGTGGCCACAGTCCGGGGCAGCAGCATCAGGCCCTGACCGCTGTGACGTGAGTGACAGCGGCGGCCATAACTGGGGGGATCGGCGGCATGCGTGCAATCGTGTGGGGGGTGCCATTAGGAGGTGCCTGTGCACCCCTGGCACCCCCCGTGCGCATGCCTATGCAGACGACATATCGCCTAGTGTGTTCCCAGCTTTAGAGTCTATGGGGCAGATGTATTGGGCCTGGCGAAGAGATAAAGTGGAAGGAGATAACGCACCAGCCAATCAGCTGTGTTTGAAATATGACAGTTGGGAGTTGATAGGCTGGTGCGTTATTTATCTCCTTCCACTTTATCTCCAGTTTATCTCTTTACCAGGCTTAACAGTGGCGTGCAGTGGGGTGAGGGAGGTGAGGCACAGCCTTTCCTGTCATACTAAGGTATATGCTGGAGTTTTGAGTTTATAAAGTATGTAAAAAATACAAAGAATATATATAAAAAATCTTATTTTTACTAATTTAATAATTGTTATAGTCAAAACTCTGGAGTAAAAAGTCAATGGGGGAGATTCTGTAAAGCAGAAATGCGGTAAAAACCCAGTTTTTACCGCATTTCTATATGCTATATGCCCCCTCCGCAGTGCCAGCGCTGCGGAGGGAATCGCCAGCAAAAGCTGGGGATTCCCTGCAGAAGCCTATGGGCTTCTTACCGCAGCGCTGTTTGAGGGATCCGTCATGGATCCCTCCCAGCGTGCCCAGCGGCCGGCGCCAGGGTCTGCGCATGCGCAGATGGACTCCCAGGTCACAGACCCAGAAGTCCAGTGCCGACACCACATCACAAGGGACAGCTCTTATCGCAAGAGCTGTCCCTTGCGTTAATAACGGCATATGTTACAGCTTATGCCGTTATTAATAATGCGGTAGCCGGCGATAATGGGCGCGGATGTTACAACATCCCGCCCAATGGCAGGTGAGCCAGTGTCTCACCTGGCTACCTTTTCTTCACATCTCTTTTTAAAACTCAGCGAATCTCCAGCAGTATATACTTCTGCACTTGTGTATAATGCTGGCTTGTACCCCATGGCTCATAAATTGGGTGCAAATCTGGCTCTGGTACTTGCCAGGGACTCCTCATATTCCCCATTATGCCATATGGAGCAAGACACACAGTGCAATTCAGAGGGATACATACGCCAACCTAAATTTAACCCCAAAGCCCACAGCCTAAGCTACCCAACAGGCTAACTAACATCCCCACCTCGTTCAGAAACTCGTACCAGGGATAGCAATAACCCTCCCCGGTTACTTACCATTTGACATCCCCTCAGTTGGGATCCTGAACTCATCCTGCACCAAGAAATGTAGAATACAAATTGTTTCTCTAAATGTTTGCATCCTTTTCGAATTGCAGAACACCTCCGAAAGTGAACTAGAGATGCCTGACTGTGACTTCAGTTGTACAGGAATTAGTTATACATATGTACAAAGTCACAGATGTGTATATGGTCAAACTCATTCGCACAGTTGTACAAATGTCACACAACAAAATGATCAGTGCCAGAGGTAAATGCAGGATTTTTAGAGGGGGGTATCCAAATGTAATCCAAAATCTCCCACTCTGCAGGGCATTGGATTAAGTACAGGAGTCTGGGGGAGCAGTAACAGTCCTGGAAATTGGTATTTTTTATACACTGGATACTGTAGAGAATACAGTATTGGGTAATTATGTAATATCTGGGCTCCCGTTTTTCTTATGAGACCGCGTCCCATCGTGGGGCTCGCTGCGCTCGCCACGCTTCGGGCACGGTGGCTCGCTGCGCTCGCCACACTATATAAAATCAACTCCAAGCGTAGTTGGATAGTAGGGTTATGAAAAAATGGGCTGCATTTAACATGGGAGCCCAGATAATACATAAGTACCCAGTATTGATATGTAACAGCATAGATGGTCTGTAGTATAGTCTGTTTCAAACATTTAAATTAGATAAGTGGTCAGGAAAAGGTTAAACATAAACATTAAAAACACAAACATAATAGAGCCAGTAGTGCACTTTCTAAGCTCACCAGTGTCGTAAATTCGTTCAATTCGCCCGGAGGCAAGATAAAAGTTGCCCCCCCCCCTTCATAGAAAAAAATAGAGAGAGAGAGAGAGACTTACCCTCAAACGCTGCCGCATCTCCCTCCCAGCTCCCGGCTTTTAGATGACAGCTGCCGCCTGCCTGCTTCAGTGACAGTCACACTCGCACACTGGCTGTGCGGAGTGGACTGTCTGCCGCCTGACTCCTGGCTCATTATCACTAGGTGACAGAGGAGCAGTGACACGGGCGGGCAGCGCACATGGCTACGGGGGAGGGGGGGAGCGACCCAAACACAGGAGGGGGGAGGGGGGGGCGACCCAACGGCGCACCATTACTAACAAGAATACGGGAGAGCCTGCCCGCGCCCGCCCACTGACCCGCGCTGACTGCTACATAACAGCCGCACCGCTATGAGTAAGATAAGTGCGGCAGGCGGCAGCGGCACTAAGCGGAACAACGGAGGCAATGGAGCCAGTGCCTCCCTGTAAGCTTGGTGCCCGGCGGCAGATGACTCCATTGCCTCTGGGAGTTCTGCCACTGAAGCTCACAATCTCCCACTTCATGGTAAGGCTCCTGTCTCTTCTTCCTGTCAGCTACTCTGTGATGTTTGAGGGCTCAGATCCACACATACAGTAAATGTGGTAGAAGAAGCTGGCTGCACTGGGCATGTGCAGCAGCTCTGCTCTCTCCCTTAAATGGCATTATGTGGTGGCAGATCTATTGATCATAATATATACCAGCTATTGTCACAATTTAAGGTACTTGCCAAGAGGAGGGGGTTTCTGGGCAACCAGACCCCCCCCTCCCTCTGCGTTTGCCTATGCAATCCAGCAAAGTAGTTTTGTCGCTTACAGTTGTTTATGTACTGTATGTAGTTAAGTTGCCGATGGATGGAATACTGATTGACAGAATCCCCACAACTAACTGCCCATTGACAATATATGAAATATACACCAACAGACAAACACAGACATCAAAATACAGACAAGAAAATACTGACACAACCACAATGCTGACAGCCAAAATAATGACACACACACACACACACACACACACTCACATAATACAGGCTGAGTATCCCTTATCTGAAATGCTCGGGATCATGAGCATTTTGGATATGGGATTTTTGCGGATTTCGGAATATATTTTGTTGTCATACTTACCTAGTCCCCCGGCGGTGCCCCGATGATCCCCCAACATCCACGGTGTCCAGGGCGGCCATCAGCATCCTCTTCAGCGGCATCCCCGGTCCCAAGGATGCATTGCATGGGTGCGCGACGGTGACATCACACCGGCGCGCCACGCAGGCTTGGGACCGGGGATGCCGCTGAAGAGGATTCTGATGGCCACTGGGGGACAAGGTAAGTATTAAAAAAGAAGCAGAATATTTCTGATATGGGATATCTGGATAAGGGATACCCAACCTGTACCAAATACAGTTTTTCATGATTTTTTTTTTCTAAAACTGACTTGTTCATACTTTACCATCCCAGTGGGCATAGACAGAGAATATGATATTGTGCGGAACACAGTGAGGCACCGTGCCTGAAGCACGAGGGTGTCCATGTCGACAAAATAACTCGGTATTTTACATGCTTACACTGCCATCTGTTGGCAGCAAGTGAAACTACATGTACTAGCTTTCGAAGTCCTATGATGAAGACAACAGCGCTGCAGAGAGGAGGGGGCCCGAACGTAGGAGGCTGCACATGGGTAATAAACAATGACCATTACTCGGGTCTAGAGCAGCATGGCGGTCACCACAGCACAGCAGCAGATCATTGTCTCATTACTCCACATATACTGAGCCAGTCATAGCAGAAGTAGCTAAATCTCTTCTATAGCATGTTATGTATTGTAGACTTATTATCCTTGATCATAGAACGCACTGCACTGAAAAGGACTCTGCCATCCATAATTTAGTACATTTAATTGTGTATAAAATATGGTAATGCATTCTGTACAGTAAATTATATGGACAATAGATGTCAAGTATGAGCTCAGGAACCATGTATGATGACACAGCTGTAGGCTGGTTTAGGCCAGTGCAAGGTTTCTCTGCGCCCTTAGCACAGCTCTGGCTTACTGACCTCTTCCCTGGTACCCACCTCCCAGTCCCCTACACCCTTGGCTTTGTAAAATAAAAATAATAACCGTCTGCTGGGTGGCTGGCATGACTGCAGACCATAGGCACCAATGTCTGATGCACAACACTGCTAGGGCTACTGTACGTTGCAGAATACATAAAAAACAGGATTTCTAGGGAACGGGTTCCAAAGTTAAATGTCTCTGGAAATAAAAACATAAATAAATGAACGTGTCCCTGTGAGCTGGCAAAATACACTGTTCCATGTGATTTGTGAGCCCTTGTCTTGTACACTTGTTTAAAGTAGAGATGTGCAGGTTCGGATTTACTCGTTTCTCGCCAAATTATCACAAGTTGTTTTTTGTCCGATTGACTATTGGCTGTCATGTGTTTTGGATGGCCAATAAGATCCTGCTTTGAGATCCGGGTAAATCCGGGTCAAGTCGAACCCGCACATCTCTAGTTTAAAGCCATTGTGAAACCTCCAAAACACATAAAGGAGGTGATTCTGGTTTGTTTGCAAAAGCAAACTCCTTTAATGGACAAAACCATGTGCACTGCAGGGGGGGGGGGGGGGGGGGGGGGCTGATATAACATGTGCCCAGAGAGTTACATTTGGGTGGGGTGTGTTCAAACTGGGATCTAAATTGCAGTGTAAGAATAAAGCAGCCAGTATTTACCCTGCACAGAAACAACATAACTCACTCTGCACATGTTACATCTGCCCCCCCTGCAGTGCACATGGTTTTGTCCAACTAGAATCACCCCCAAAGAGCCAGATTCAATTAACCAAAGACCATGGTCTCTTATGGTTAAAGTATGTGAGCATTCACCAGACAAGTAAGTGAGCATTCACCAGACAGCAGTTATCTCTTATTTGAACTCATACCCTCCAGAGGTTTAATTACAAATGTGTCAAGTGTATATTTTGGTTATCTCATACAAGTTACAATATACACTAGTCATTTAATACATCTTCTTGAGTGTTACTTTTTTTGTCAAAGTAGTTGGCTTATGTCAGTGATTTTCAACCTTTTTACCTTGCAGCACACTAAATAAGATTTTAACATTTTTACACATTGGCCCCACAAAAAAAAAAAAAAAAAAACTATTGGCCCCCATATAAAAAACAATCACACTGGTCCCCACAGGTAACAAATAAAATTTATTGGCCCGTTACATGAAAAGAAGAGACCAATAAATAACAGTTGAACTGCTGGTGGCTGTAAACCGGTTTGGGCATCTCTAGATCTGGGGGCACACTTGAGAACAGCTCAAGGCACACTAGTGTACCACAGCACTGTGGTTGAAAAACACTGGCTTATGTCAAAGTGTGGTTATAAAAGTACAAAAATGTACCATTGTTACAGTATCTGTATCTTGTGATTGACTCTAACTTTATTTTTATTGTGTACTCACTGTGATTGTGACACTCCAACAGATCATTGATCTTACAGTTGCTATACTGTGATGTTCTTGCAAGTGCATGGGATATGCATCTGCAGCATAATTGCTGCTATGTACATGGATCTCAGAGCATGAATGTGATCTCTTTGTGTTTCATTATTAAACAATGACAGGCACTTTTCCAAATGTTACACAAAATGTCATGCCAAGTGCTGTTACACTGCTGTTATAAACAAGAGCTAGTAAAGCAGCTGCCAGACAAAGCATCTCAGGGTATTTTATAGCCTCGAAGTAGGATGAGGATCAGCTGGATACTGTCCACCTAGAACAGGGATGGGGAAACCTTTGGCACTCCAGCTGTTGTTTAACTAAATATCCCAGCATGCCCTGCTGCTGTTTTGATATTTAGCCATGCTGGGATGTGTAGTTCAGCAACAGCAGGAGGGCCAAAGGTTCTCCGTCCCTGACCTAGAGCAAAGAAGGCAATTTACAGGCATGATGCTGGATTTTTCCTAGTGTACATAGGAGGTAGGTTTGTACTTTCTCCCCACAGCACAACTCACCCTAAGGACCAAACCATAATAAATGTGCGGCTCAGAGCATGAAGATAAATGGCCACAACCTTTATTAACTAAAACACAGAAGGACTTGGGCCAGATTGACCTTGCTACTGCGCCATTGATGCCTTGCCCAAGTCTAACCATTGCTAAGTCCAAATGGTCAACCAAATAGGGAAACTCCAGCCTAAGGTTGACCTCTTCAGGTTCATAAAGCTAGATCCCTGAGGTATCTCTCAATGCTAACTTGGCCCTATCCACAATGTCAGCTATTGGTACTGTACCACATTCCACCACATCCCAAAAAGAAAAGAAAAAAACACCACATCCCATCATTAAAAACATAAGAGAAGATAAATGTATTTAAGTTTTTGTATTAAAAAAAAAACAACTACACATGTACCGTAATAACAATATATCAGGGATGTAACTAGAACTTAAGTTCCATACACACTTGGCGATTATGCCCAGAGTGTATGGACAACGATGATCGGTCGCAGAGTCTCTGCATGTAGGAAGTATGTAACTTTCCAGCAACAAGTGCGAAACCCCTGAAAAATCCCATAAAAGCCCCTGGCAAAGAGCAAGTAACCCCTGGCAATGAGCAAAAAAACCCTGGCAATGAACATGTAACTCCTGGCAACCAGCATGTAGGTAAGCAGCACTTCATGGGGTATTTTATGTGTAAGCAGCACTTCAGGGGGCATTATCTGTTTAAAGGCCCATATACTCCGGGCGGTTTGTGATCTGCTCTCATTTACCTCACCAGGCCTCACTGCTGCATCCTCTTCACCGTGAAGCGCATATATTAGTAAAATAAAGACTTTTATTTAAAAATGTATATCTCTTATATATTTAGCCAGATCTGTCACTCAACCCCTGTGGAGAACGTTCCTGTGTAGAATAGTTTCACTTTCATGTGTCTAACGTTCCACCCCCTTGACATCACCTCCCCCCGCCCAGCCAGGGCTACAGTACACGCCCACCATCCACCATTACTCCACAGCCACCATCCACCATTACTCCTGCACATTCCTATCCTCTGCCAGGACCACCGCGACCCCCCTCCCGCGATTCGCGGGACCCCCCGCGACCCCCCCCCCTCCCGCGATTTGCGGGACCCCCCCGCTCCCGCGATTTGCGGGACCCCCTTGCTCCCGCGATTTGCGGGACCCCCCCCCCTCCCGCGACCCCCCCTCCCGCGATTCGCGGGACCCCCGTGACCCCCCCTCCCGCGAATCGCGGGACCCCCGCGACCCCCCCTCCCGCGATTCGTGGGCCCCCCGCGACCCCCCCTCCCGCCATTCGCAGGACCCCGCACCCCCCCTCCCGCGATTCGCGGGACCCCGCTTTCCACCCTCCCGCGAGTCGCGGGACCCCCGCGACCCCCCCTCCCGTGATTCGAGGGACCCCCGCAAACCCCCCCTCCCGCGATTCGCGGGACCCCCGCGACCCCCCTTCCGCGATTCGCGGGACCCCCGCGACCACCACGGTATCCGGACTATTGTTAGACAGCACTTACATCGACAGCCATTACATCGACACCATTAGTTCGACACCTCAATAGGTCGACATGGTTTTAGGTCGACATACCATTAGGTCGACATGTTATTATGTCGACAGCTCATTAGGTCGACATGTTTTTAGGTCGACACTGCCATTAGGTCGACAGTGTCTATGTCGACAGTCAAAAGGTCGACATGGGTTTTTTCACTGTTTATTGAGCCGACATGTGCCGACAGGCGGTATTTCATGCCCTACTATCCACTAGGGCGTGGTGGGAGAATAAAATAGTGTGCCCGAAGCATAGCGAGCGGCTGCGGTACACTTCAAACTGTGTCCATGTCGACTGTGTCGACATTTCGGCCAAAAAAACAGTGAAAAAACCCATGTCGACCTTTTGACTGTCGACATAGACTCTGTCGACCTAATGGCAGTGTCGACCTAAAAACATGTCGACCTAATGAGCTGTCGACCTAATGAGCTGTCGACCTAAAACCATGTCGACCTATTGAGCTGTCGAACTAATGGTGTCGATGTAATGGCTGTCGATGTAAGTGCTGTCTAATATCCGTCCCAGACCCGACCACCCCCTCCCGCGATTCGCTGGACCTCCGCAACCACCCCCTCCCGCGAAACGCGGGACCCCCGCGACCCTCACCCAAATCGCGGGACCCCAGCGACCCCTCCCTCCCGCGATTCGCAGGACCCCTGCATCCTCCCCTCCCGCGATTCGCGGGACCCCTGCGACCCCCCCTCCCGGCATTAAAAGGGCCCCCCGCGACCCCCCCTCCTGCGATTCACGGCACCCCCCCCCCACTGTGATTTGCGACCCCCCTCCCGCAATTCGCGCCGCCCTCTCCCGCGATTCACGGAATCCCCCGTAGCGCCCCCCTCCCGCGATTTGCGGGCCCCCTCGGCACTTCTCGCGATTTGCGACCGCCCCCTAATTCACACATTCGGGGACCCCACCTCCCGCGATTCATGCCCCCCTCACGCAATTCACGGCACCCCCCACACCCCCCTTCCTGCGATTCGCAACCCCCCACGACCCCCCCTCCCGCGATTCACGAAACCCCCCGTAGCGCCCCCCTCCCGCGATTTGCGACCGCCCCGTAATTCACACATTCGGGGACCCCCCCTCCCGCGATTCATGCCCCCCTCACGCAATTCACGGCACCCCCCATACCCCCCTTCCTGCGATTCGGAACCCCCCACGACTCCCCCCCCCTCCCACGATTCATGCCCCCTCCCGCGATTCACGGACCCCCGCACCACCCTCCCTTGATTCACGCCCCCCTCATGCAATTCACGGCAACCCCCCACACCCCCCCTCCTGCGATTCGCAGCCCCCCCACGACCCCCGCCTCCTGTGATTCATGACCCATCCCGTGATTCACGGACCCCCGCACCACCCCCCCTTGACTCACGGCACCCCACGCGCCCCTCCCGCAATTCACGGACCTCCGCAACCCCCCTCCCGCAATTCACTAACCCCGACAACCCCCCTCCCGCAATTTGCGGACCCCCCTTCCCACGATTCAAGCCCCCCCGCGCCCCCGCCCACGATTTGCGGACCCCGCCCCCTCCCGCTAACCGCGGATCCCCACACACCACCCCCCCTCCCGCAATTTGCAGACCCCCCAGACCCCCTTCCGGCAATTCCACCCCCCAGCGGACCACCGCGGCCCCCGCTCCCGCATTTCACGTACCCCTGTGACAATGGGGGATCCTGTACCACCACAAGCAGGTACCGCCCCTAGGTGGGAAATCCGGCCCTGGCTGCCGCACTGCAGTTTTCCCCACTGCCCTCTGCACCAGCGCCACAACTTTTATCAATGTCTTGCCCACATACCACTATTATACAGCCTCCTGCTCTCATGCACGCTCACTCCCTCCCAGTGGGAGGAGACGCTCACCCACTGCCGGGAGCTGCATACTGTCCCCCACCCTCCTCCAGTTCTAGGGATGCCCATCGACCATCAATGATTTTCAAATAATCGATGGTTTATGGCCGATGTTGAATACTTTTGCCATCAATGTGGGAGGACACTGCCCTGCCTCCTGTTCTCCTGCCCCGTAACTTCCGCCAGTGGAGACCCGCTCACCCTGTGTTGCCCACATTCCCCTATCATGCTTTACCGCCCAGCCTCCTGCTCTCATGCACCCTAACTCCCACCCAGTCGGAGGAGACACTGACTCCTGTATTTCTGTGCTGCCACGCTGGACCCTCACCCACTGGCAGAAGCTGCACAGTGTCCACCACCCTCTTTAGTCCCCCGTATGCCCACACACCCCTATCACTACCCAGCTTCCTGCTCTCCTGAACCGTAACTTCCACCACTGGGTAATCGCTGACGCTGTGTTGCCCACATACCCCTATCATGCCTCATATCCCAGCCTCCTGCTCTCATGCACCCTAACTCCCACCCAGTAGGAGGAGACACTGACTCAGGGCCACCGTCCGGTACTCCTGTGCTGCCACGCTGGACCCTCACCCACTGCCAGAAGCTGCAATACAGGGCATCTTTCATACAATTCTAACCATATTTCTCACAATACAAATGTTCACAAATTAAGGGGCGTAGCCCCTTACGCCGGTGTGAAGAGCGCCCGTAGGGCGCGATGAATCACCTAGTATCATATATGCATTATAAAATATGGAATTTTGGAACCAGATTGGTCCAGAATTCTTAGACTTGTGGCATAAGAACAAGATGGCAGAAGCCTCATGAGCAGAGGCTGCTGCAGGCCTGGGTTGCAGATTCAACTAAGAAGTGCAGGGGGAACCGGGATCGCACAGCACATATGTACATGCATGTTACCGTGCAGATAATATATGTGCTGGATCCCCTGAGTGATGCTCCCAGGTCCAGGGGCAGTGGAAAAAGGTAACCCGGGTCAATGCAACCCGGGTCCTGTTCACTGCATTACAGAAGCCGCCACTGGGAGATACTTTCATCTCCCAATGCTGATCACTCCCCAATGGGAAAGGGTTAGCAAGCTGGGTCGTACCTGTGTACAAAATTCCGGATGCGATTCAGCTTGAAAGTGGAAAAGGAGTATAAGGCAGCATGAACAAAGTCCTGGTCTAGGCAGTCACAATTATGATATCACAGCATGACCTCA
Organism: Crinia signifera; assembly: GCF_055691185.1. NCBI lineage: Eukaryota > Metazoa > Chordata > Amphibia > Anura > Myobatrachidae > Crinia > Crinia signifera. The sequence goes on from NC_139219.1 coordinate 262,263,714, forward strand.
CAGACTCCAACAGACAGGCCAGGACTGGATATTTCTGGTTTGAGGTAGAGATGTGCACCGGCCACTTTTTGGGTTTTGGGTTCTGATTACCTTGAGGTTTTGGGTTCTAATGGGTTTTGCCAAAACACCTCCTAAGTGTCTTGTGTTTGGATTTCTTGGGTTTTGGGTTTGATTTTTTTGTTAAAAAAGCATAAAAACTGCTCCTACGCTATATTAACCGCAATAACATTCATCTCCACTCATTTCCAGTCTATTCTGAACAGTTCACACCTTACAATATTGTTTTTAGGGCAAAAGGTTGCACCGAGGTAGCTGGATAACTATGATAAGCCACACAAGTGTGCGGCACAAACACTAGACTGATATGGCACACTTAGCATACCCTCTAGGCTGATACTGCACACCTAGAATTACCCCTGGACTGATATGGCACAGGTAGCATCACCCCTGGACTGATACGGCACATTTAGCATCACCCCTGGACTGATATGGCACACTTAGCATCCCCCCTAGTCTGATACGGCACACCTAGCATCATCCCTGGACTGATATGGCACGCTTAGCATCACCCCTGGACTAATACAGCACACTTGGCAGCACCCCATGAATTATACGGCAGACTTGGCTAACCCCAGGAATTATACGACACAGAAGCGTGGCGAGCGCAGCGAGCCCCGCGAGGGGACACGGATACCTTCACAGTTATACGCGTCCCCTCGCGGGCTTCCCAGGTGTCCATGGCGAAGCGGACACCTGGGAAGCCCGCGAAGGGACGCGTTTACCTGTGAAGGTATCCGCGTCCCCTCGCGGGGCTCGCTGCGCTCGCCACGCTTCGGGCTCGGTGGCTCGCTGCGCTCGCCACACTATTCTATTCTCACTCCATGCCCTAGTGGATAGTAGGGCATGAAAAGGTCGGAGGACGCGTACCGCCGCCCCTCGCGGGCTCGCTGCGCTCGCCACGCTTCGGGTTCACGTTGATGGCGGGGTGGCGTCAACTACTTTTGGGGGGACATTTCAATGTTCAGGGGTGTTTTTGGCCCATTTACTATTGTTCCTATGCTGATTTGGGTAAATTGATCCATTTAACATTGTTTCCTATGGGAAATCGTGGTCATCGCGGGTAAATTGAAGCATTTAACATTGTTCCCTATGGGGAAATCGGGGGCATCGCGTCTGGACCATTTAAGCATTTTTAGGTGCACACGACGCGACCGACCCGATTTTTCACTGTTTTCAATGCATTTCAATGGAAAAATCGGGGGCATCGCGTCGGTCGCGTCGCAGGCCACTCAAATTACCCCCGATGGCCAAGATTTGTGGCCGTGCTAGGAAACAAGTACCCAGCAGACACTAGGCAGTGCAGGGCAGGCAGTGGCACTAGCAGCACCAGTGGACTATCACACTGTGACTGACTATACAGGAGCAGACTCAGCAGAGGCAGGCCCCAGCACAAAGGAGAGACAGAACACAGCACCAGTCATCCTTGCAATGGTGATGTCTTGATCACTGAGCAGAGACACAGTACACAGCAGCACGGGCCCCAGCAGAGACCACACACAGCAGCAGCACACCCTTCCCTACCCTTCTCCGAGATTGGAGTGAAGATGGCGGCGCGAGGTTGCGGAATTTAAGGGTTCCGTGATCTCGCGAGAATCCGACGCCGGATTCGAGTCAGGCGGGAAGCGCCGAGCGCTGCTCGTATCCGGGCCCGGATTGATGACGTCCGTGCTGGCTCGGATCTGAGGAATCCGAGCCCGCACATCTCTAGTTTGAGGCCCATTATTACATTACAGCTCCTGTTTTCTTTTGCATGACTGACCTAAGGGAAATGTGATTTTACTGCATATTTAAAAGTATTACATTCACACCAGAATCTTATTTATTATAATTTATTAGTTGGAAAACCGAACCCTCAGAGAAAGTATTGCTCAGTTTAAGTGTGACTGCGGTTCACTACTACTATAGCTGCCGTTTTGTAGAAAGTCCACCCCCCCTTCCCCCACACACACACTTTAACCCCTGTATCTAGATATCAGTCCCTACAAACATAGTTAACATGCCTAGATGTAAGTGGGGTGAAACACATGTAGCCCACTAATAGGATTAAAACTTCCTGTTTACATACATTACATTAGCAATAAATGGTCCATTTGCACTTCCAGACTTTTTCAGTTATATAAGGAGATATGATACATGACATGAGTATTGTTAGTTAATAATATTTGTAAATACTTATCATAGCAATACACAAATATATAATAATTGCTTGATTTATGAGTTCAAATGTAGTGTATGTTTGCTTTGCACGACAAAGATCCCGTAATTACTGTTAAATTAACTACTATTTCCTTATTAATATATATTGAGTAATTGGCTCATCACTGTTTTCCAGGCACAAGTGATTATGATGCACAGTATTGTATGAAGGCAAATGCAGTAGCTGTGATTTATTTATTTATATATATATATATATATATATATATATATATATATATATATATATATATATATATATATATGCATGTTTTTCACTGATGATAATACCAAGCGACTCTAATATCTGCTTTATAGCAAAACAAAGTGGGTCTGTAGACTTTTTTTACATTGAACATAGGGGTGTTTTTGGCATATATACATAGGTGTGTAGCAGGAGGACGCTGTAAATTCCAATACCCAGCCTGTAATGGGTTGCACTACTGTGTTGTCATAATGACCTTATACTGTGTAACATAGGCACTGCTTCAGAACACTGAAATATATGGAAAGTACCATGTGGTAGAGAAACTAACCTCCTGACATTCTACTGTTTTATATTTTAAACAAGGATTAAGTTAACAGCCAAACCCACAACACTAAACCATTTCCACTTTATTATTTGAAAGACCTGCTGACTGTCTGTATTTTATGGGAAATGTTATGGAAAGTGTCTGTTCTGTGCTTGTGGGTTACTTATACCCCTTTTACACCAGAGCCTCAACTTGTGTTATTGCCGCTCCAGTCCGGGCTGGGCTTGGTGCAAAAGGGGTAAAAAAAAAACCCGAGTCCTGTTCCCCAGGTGTCCGACCTGACAAATGTTCAGTGTCGGACACGGGGCTTCCCCGAAGTCAGGGGCCATGTAAATGGGTAACCTGGATCATCCAACCCATGGACACATTTCCACCAATAGGGGAGTCCCAACCTCCAGACAGCAGTGTCCTGCGGTCAGCCTGGAGATTGGGCAGGGGCCGCGTACAGCCTCCGCTGCTGTCTGCGGTACTATGCAGACAGCAGAGGAGACAGGCAGGGGGTGAATGGATGCCTGTGTGCGGCATCCAATCACCTCATGGATGGAGGCTGGAGGCGCAAGGAGGCTGGGGGCAGCAGAGCAGCTTTCCTGGGTACTGGGCTTGCCCCCAGCGTGTCGGTTGGCATTGAGGTGGTCCGGGTTTCCCGGCACTTGGCGATGATGTCATCTCCAAGTGCTGGCTCAGGGCCCGACTTCTCCAGCGGCATCCACCCAGCATAATGCCAGGGGACGCCAGTGTAAAAGGAAACAACTGCCAGGTCGCATCCGGGTCCAAAACCCAGGTGCGACCCGGCAGTTTTGGTGTAAAAGTGGTATGATGCAGTATGAGGAATCTTTGTGGGAAAATGACATACTGTATTTATCATCATCCACATTTTTTATGCAAATGTGATAAATATTTTTTACCCAAACTCGCAATATAAGTATTTAAACTTTTCATGCAAATTTACCAAAATGCTCGCGTCAGTAGGCAGGCTTTGATAAGAGACCATCTTGGTGAAGACCTGGAAGCATTGTTAGAGTCCTTAGTAGACAGTGTTTTTCTCCACTGTGCAGCAGGCAGGCTGAAAGCAGCAGTGCAAGAGCAGCAGAGATGAAGATGCCCACACCAACCAGTTTGTCCTCGCTGCAGACCGCAGGTGACATCAGACGCCATTTTTTACATCCGCTCTAGTGTCAGCCCCGCCCACTACTCTAATGCTCTCAAAGCTAACCTCCAGTCCCACCTACCTAATTACACTGGCTCCACCAACTTCATGAAATTGATACTGTCCAGTCCTGCATTTATTGACCTAGTGACAGTTACCTCCTGCCTCCTTCTGAAAATCCTACTAGCCTGGCGGGACAGCTTCCCACCCTCATGCTCCGCTGTAAGGTCTGATTGATTCAGCAAATATAAATAAAGAGATTGGAGAGTCAGGTAGTACACTGCCCTCCATCCTACTTTATACTTTTTCCTCATATTGCTGCTATCTTTTGTAATGCTGCTATTCACATTTACTCCATACAATGCTGCTACTGTGCACCTATTTATTTCAGATGACCACAGTAAAAAAAATGGTTACAACAGAAATATAACTGACGTGCATACTGAAGAATAATTATAGAGCAGAAAGAGGGCCACCGTTTTATTCAGGATCTACAGATCTTTAGGAGTACCAAAATAGTCGCTGTATCATCGCGGAAAACTGAGAGAACTAGACATCTCTTAGGACAAAAGGAGCACTAAGATGGCGACAGCTCAAGACGAGACATACGACAAAAGAAGTACTAAGATGGCTACCGCACCACCAACAATACAGACCGAGCAAAGGAGTACAAAGATGGCCGCAAGGAGAGGATTACAAAGAAAAATGAGAGCACAAAGATGGCGACGAGGACGGAACCTTAAAACACTGGACAGACACAGAAAATAACGGAAGTGACGCGACGGGAGGAACAGTGCCACCGACCCCCCGCCGCCCTGCACGGACCCTCCACCGCCCCGCATGGACCCCTGCCGCCCCGCATCACCCCCTCCCCCGTGTCCGGGCAGCACAGAGCTGCGCTGCCCGGACCTGTGACCTCCTCCCTGCACTGATCCTCTTCCGGGTGCAGGGAGGAGGAGAGCCCGGCGCAGCAGCAGCGCCGGGTGTGGGAGGGAGGGGGGAGCCGCTGGGACCCAGCGACTCTCACCGCAAAGGACAGCTCTTAACGCAAGAGCTCTCCTTTGCTATAATTATCGCAAATGTTAGAACATATGCGATAATTATAATTGCGATAGGTGGTGAAGGGGGGTGGAGATTCTTAGAGAATCTCCCCCCCAATCTCATGTGGGCGCAAGGCTCTGCATGTCCATGATCCTTGTTTGCTGACAGCAAGCAATGCATTGGTGTTTTACACATTTATTTGCATAGACATCACTGAAATCTGACTTTTCTGTCCCCAGCCTGGTCGATGAATAGGGGGCGTGGTTGGCAGGAAGATGGAGTGATCGTGGGCATGGTCGCATGATCGCGCCATCTTGGCTCCATACCCCCGCTATACATCGCTGGCAATGTATAGCGGAGGCAGGGCAACGATAATGTGATAATTGGATTAATCGGGTCCTCCTCGGTCTGCCCACTTATGCTCTGTAGGAGGCCAAATAGTTGTGCAGGTGGATGCGGGAGACTTGCTGACCTTTCTTGGTGGTCGCAAGGGCCACCTGATTTGGACGTTCTGGCAGAGAAGACAAGTATACTTAAATCATAGATACCCAAAGTTTAGAATTTCCCCAGGCACCCAGTAGAATTGAACATTGTCTATATCCCGTCCACTTGTGTAGTGAGGTAGACTCACCAGCGAGTAGCTATAAAAAACTCATGTGGACTATTGCTTGTATGGACATTTTGTCCATGTTGTCCTAGTGCACGCAACCTTTTCATGTGTGGACCTTTTCACTGTCGGCCAATAGTGGTCGACCTAATGACTGTTGCTCTACTGTATATCCAGTATATCTAGGAATCCACGCCCATTTAGAATTTGGACACTCCTTTATGTCCTTTTATTTTTGTTTCAGTTATCTTCATTTGGTTTGTCGTTGATCTATATTTACTGATTGGACTGAGCATTTGAAATTAATATTTGAAAAAATTTAAATATATCTAAATAATTACATATTATTGCCTAATAAGGTGATGTGAAATATCAATGTCATCAACATTATGAATGTGTCACACATTTTAAGGAACTGATGATTTCCCTAAAAGACACCAGGATCTGAAACTGCACAAATTGGAAGAAAAAAAAAGTGTCACCAAAGCCGTTGGATTTCCTTTCACATAATTGCCAGCATTCAATGATTTTATTCACTATGTGCAGCGAATCCTGTTTCGGATTCGTTGCACATTCGCCACGTTCCGGCGGGCTGGAGGAATCACTCTCCCCATATTCAGCGCAGGGAGCCGGGGGGACGGCAGGGAGATGGAGGCCACCCTGCATGCGCCAGATGCTGTGTGGGGGAGAAGGACGGCTGGCAGGGACACAGGCAGTACAGGGTCAGGTCGGGTAGCGCTGGCGGGCAGGGGGTCTCTATGGTGTATGTGAGATCAGTGTCAAGGTCCCTGTGGCTGATGGGAATTAGTAGTTCCCATCCGCCACAGGGACCCGCTGCTGAGGAGAAGAAGGAGGGAGGAGAGGGAGGGCTGCACTGGTCCCGCTCATGAATATGTAATGAGCGGAACCAAGTGCAGTGAATTGATGATGAGCTGCTCTCCCTGCTGATGTTATGTGAAAACATTTTTAAATTAAATATATGCAAGCACATGAATCCAAATAGCATGCCCCTTCACATAATAAAATTACTGATTTTTTAACACCAAAAAAAAAAGAAAACCTTTATTTTAACCCCTTCACGACATTTGACGTATATATACGTCATGGCCGGGAAGTACTTCCCGACACATGACGTATATATACGTCATGACTTCAAACTGTCACTGCGTCTAGAGACGCAGTGACAGAGGGACGATGTCTGCTGTCCCTGACAGCAGACATGTCCCTGCATGCCCAGGGGGGGCTGCGATGCCGCCCCCCCGTCGGCGATCGCTGTGATTGGCTGTTCAGTGTGAACAGCCATTCACAGCGTTTTCTGTGTCACCGGCGAATAACGTTCGCCGGTGACACGGGATCGGAGGTGATTGGTGCTGTAAAGTACAGCACCAATCACCGCGGGGTGTAAGGGTGACACTGGTGTCACCCCACCTCACCCCGCCCGCCCCCAAAGGCCGTGATTGGTTCGTCGGACCGACGGACCAATCACAGCCATGGAGGGGGGTTTAAACTAACGGTGACTGCACTGCAGACGCCATTCCGGTCTGGAATAGCGTGCAGTGCGGTCACCGTGCCCAGCTGCCGCCATACACTGACCAGAACCTTGCTCAATACTTACCTGATCACTGCTTGGGATCTTGCTTCATCTTGTGACATCCTGTGCTGTGTTGTGCTGTGTTGTGCTGCTGCAGTGTCATCGAGTTAGAGAGAGAGAGATAGAGAGAGAGAGATAGAGAGGCCTAGTGACAGAGAGTGCTATATTTTGTGCTGCTGCAGTGTAATAGAGTTATAGATAGAGAGATAGAGAGAGATAGAGAGAGAGAGATAGAGAGATAGTGACAGATTGTGCTATATATTTTTTATATAACTGACTGCTGCCCCCCCTTTTGTGCTGATCAGTATAAATTAACTGATCAGCAACTTTTTGGGGGCGCAGGGTTTTTTTTATATATATATATATACCTGTCAGTGCTGCTGCTGCAGTGTCATAGAGTGATAGATAGTGAGAGATAGAGAGATAGAGAGATAGAGAGAGATAGTGACAGAGAGTGATAGAGACTGCTATATTTTGTGTCTGCTGCCCCCCTTTTGTGCACCCCCAGCAACTTTTTGGGGGTGCAGGGGTTATTTTTCATATATATAACTGTCAGTGCTGCTGCTGCAGTGTCATAGAGTGATAGATAGTGAGAGATAGAGAGATAGAGAGAGATAGTGACAGAGAGTGATAGAGAGTGCTAAATTTTGTGTCTGCTGCCCCCGCCTTTTGTGCTGATCACTATATCTGAGGTGATCAGCAACTTTTTGGGGGTGCAGAGGTTTTTTTTTTTTTATATATACCTGTCAGTTGCTGCCAGTTGCACTGTCAGTTGCACCAAAGGTTGTGCACCTGCTGCCCCTCACTGGTAATCAGTGTCGCATCACTGATCACCTTTTTTTTTTTTGTGGGTGCTGTGGGGTCTTTTTAAAAAAAATTTTTTACACACACTGTGATTTTGTGGGTGTCCTGTGGCCACTGTGCGCTGATCAGTGACGTACATCACTGATCAGCTTTTTCGGCACAGGGTTGATCTATTTTTTATTTATTTTTTTATCAAATTCCTGTTGCCTTTGAGCGCTGTTCAGTGAGGGACGTTACTGACCAACATCTGTGCTCAATTTTTGGCGCAGGACCTTTTTTTTTTTTTTTTAACCCCTTCAATTTTTTTTTTTTTAACCCCTTCAATTTTTTTTTTTTAACCCCTTCAATTTTTTTTTTTTGTATAAAGTATTTTTTTTTTCTGCACTACATACACACTACACACTACATACCCCCCGGGTTGAAATAAAGTTTGTACCCCCCCCCCTACACTATACACGTGTTGAAACATTTCACTACCAGTAACACAAAAATAAAAATGGCATCCCAAATGTCATCCCAAATGTCATCCCAGTCATCCAGAAGAATGTATTCAGTGATGGAGGCATATGCCATGCTTGCCTCTGACTCTGACACAGCCAGTGAGGCAAGCGGGGAATTTGAAGGATTCGTCTTAAGCTCCTCTTCCTCCTCTGGTGATGAGGGACCCCCTCAAAGACACCCCCGTAGAGCAGCTGAGACCCCCCCCCCCAATAATTGATCTCGTATGGACCCCACCACCAGACAATTTTGAGCCCCAGGTTCCTGAGTTTTTGGCCATGCCAGGAATCCAATTTGATTCCACAGGTCTCAGAGAAATTGACTTTTTCAAATTATTTTTCTCTGATGATTTTATAAATTTAATGGTGGACCAAACTAATTTATATGCCCAGCAGTTTATTGCTCAAAACCCCACGTCATCATTTGCTAGGTGGACCCCTGTAGATGCAGTAGAGATGATGACGTTTTGGGGTCTGGTGTTTCATATGGGCATAGTAAAAAAGCCACAAATTAGGCAATATTGGAGTACAGATGTTCTGTACAGCACCCCATGTTACCGTATGGCCATGACTCGGGCTCGTTTTGAGGCAATCCATAAATTTATACATTACACCGATAATGCACAGTGCCCACCCAGAGATGATCCCACCTTTGACAGGCTATTCAAAGTCAGGCCGGTCATTGATCATTTCAGTGCCAAATTTGCAGAGCTATACATCCCTGATAAATGTATTAGTATCGACGAGTCCCTTATACATTTTAAAGGAAGGGTTAAATTCCGCCAGTACCTTCCCAGTAAGAGGGCAAGGTATGGCATAAAAATGTACAGATGGGGCAGGCCTTATTATTGCTGGCGGAGCGCCAGGACCGTGTCCCTGGCGATCCGCCAGCAATCTGGCGCTCTGGCTGAATGAGACGCTCGTGCGTCTCCCACGCACGAGCGTCTCAATAGCCGGGCGGCGAGGCGGCGCGGCGGGTGCAGTCCTGCCCGTCTCCAGCCTCAGTGAGACCGACAGGGCTGCGGGGGGCTGCGGGGGGCTGCGGGGGACCGGCGGGGACCCGGGGAAGCCGGCGGGGACCCGGGGAAAGGCACCGTCGGAACGGGACGCGCGTGCACCTCGTGCACGCGCGTCCCCTTCCGACATACAGATGGCGAGGGGCGGGGGATGGCGGGTGGCGAGTCCTCCGCCATCCCCAGCAACGACAAGCCCGGCGCTATCTGTATAAGCTGTGTGAAAGCACCACAGGGTACACCCACAAGTTTAGGGTATATGAAGGGAAGGATTCAAGAATTGAACCGCCAGAATGCCCCCCCTCCCTCGTAGGTGTTAGTGGAAAAATTGTCTGGGATTTAATGCACCCCTTCCTGGATAAGGGTTATCACCTCTATGTGGATAACTTTTACACCAGCATCCCCCTGTTTAAGGCCCTTGGTTCAAGAGGTACAGCAGCTTGCGGTACTGTGCGCAAGAACCAAAGAGGCCTCCCCAAAACGCACATTGCCCAAGTACTAAGAAGGGGTGAAAGCAGGGGAATATGCACCGAAAATATGTTGTTGGTCAAATATAAGGACAAGAGGGATGTCCTTATACTGACAACAATTCATGGAGACAGTACCACCTCCATCCCTGTACGAGGTACAGATGGGGCAGGTCCCATCTTTGCAGGGGATGGCGCTGGCGTCGCCAGCCGCCATCCCCCGCCAGCGCCATGGCGATTGCGAGAAGGGGACGCGCGCGCACGCGAGGCGCGCGCGTCCCCTTCCGACGGCGCTTCCATCGGTTCCCCCGGGTCCCCGCCGGCTTGCCGGCGGTAACCCGGGGTCCCCGCCGCCTACCCGCACCCCCCCTAACCCCCCCTAACCCTGTCCGTCTCCCTTAGGCGGAGACGGACAGGGTTTCCGTCACGCTGGCGACGGAGACTGAGACGCGCGTGCGCGTGAGACGCACGCGCGTCTCAGTATATTAGCCGGCGAGGCTGCTGGCGGGTCGCCAGAGGGGACGTGCTGGCGACCCGCCAGCAAGGATGGGACACAGCACATACTGTACCAGTACCCACACCTCAAAACCAAATTGTATCCTAGATTACAATAAGTACATGGGCGGAGTGGATCTTTCAGATCAGGTACTGAAGCCGTACAGTGCCCTGCGGAAAACAAATATCTGGTACAAGAAGCTGGCCGTGTATATCATCCAGATGGCACTGTATAACGCTTACGTGCTATTCCGTTCTACCGGCCAGAGGGGGACATTTATGCACTTTCAAGAGGAAGTCATAAAGGGCCTAATATTTGGGAACCAGCAGGCAGAGGGCCCCAGTACTTCTAGTACTGGCCCCCGTATTGTACCAGGGCAGCATTTTCCCAACGAAATCCCCTCCACTGCAAGAAAGGGCAGGACACAAAAAAGGTGCAAAGTTTGCTATAAAAAGGGAATAAGAAAGGAAACTATTTTCCACTGTGAAACTTGCCCCGACAAACCCGGCCTATGTATAAAGGAGTGTTTCAAAATATACCACACATCTATGGATTATTAGGTTCATCATTTCACCGTGCTTCGGGGGTCTTGCTAATGCCACATAGCACCCACCATTCATTCCACCAGAATCTGAGCTGCAAAATCCAAAAATCACTCCTTCCCTTCTGAGTCCTGCCATGCACCCAACTGGTATTTTTTGGTCACATGTGAGGCATTGCCGTACTCTGGAGAAATGGGGGCACAGATTTTGGGGTGCTTTGTCTCCTTCATTCCTTGTGAAAATGAAAAATTTTGAGCCAGAAGTACATTTTTGTGTAAAAAAATGTAATTTTTCATTTTCACAGCCCAGTTGTACCAAAATTGGTGAAACCCCTGGGGGTTTGAAATGTACACTATACCCCTAGATGAATTCCCTGAGGGGTGTAGTTCGCAAAATGGGGTCACTTGTGGGGGGGTTCCACTGTATTGGTAATGCAACATAGCACCCACCATTCATTCCACCAAAATCTGTGCTCCAAAATTCAAAAATCACTCCTTCCCTTCTGAGTCCTGCCATGCGCCCAACTGGTATTTTTTGGTCACATGTGAGGCATTGCCGTACTCGGGAGAAATTGGGGCACAGATTTTGGGGTGCTTTGTCTCCTTCATTCCTTGTGAAAATGAAAAATTTTGAGCCAGAACTGCATTTTTGTGTAAAAAAATGTAATTTTTCATTTTCACTGCCCAGTTGTATCAAAATTGGTGAAACCCCTGGGGGTTTGAAATGTACACTATACCCCTAGATGAATTCCCTGAGGGGTGTGCTTTGCAAAATGGGGTGACTTGTGGGGGGGTTCCACTGTATTGGTGCTTTAGGAGTCTTGCTAATGCAACATGGCACCCACCATTCATTCCACCAAAATCTGTGCTGCAAAATCCAAAAATCACTCCTTCCCTTCTGAGTCCTGCCATGCGCCCAACTGGTATTTTTTGGTCACATGTGAGGCATTGCCGTACTCGGGAGAAATTGGGGCACAGACTTTGGGGTGCTTTGTCTCCTTCATTCCTTGTGAAAATGAAAAATTTTGAGCCAGAAGTACATTTTTGTGTAAAAAAATGTAATTTTTCATTTTCACAGCCCAGTTGTACCAAAATTGGTGAAACCCCTGGGGGTTTGAAATGTACACTATACCCCTAGATGAATTCCCTGAGGGGTGTACTTTGCAAAATGGGGTGACTTGTGGGGGGGTTCCACTGTATTGGTGCTTTGGGAGTCTTGCTAATGCAACATAGCACCCACCATTCATTCCACCAAAATCTGTGCTGCAAAATCCAAAAATCACTCCTTCCCTTCTGAGTCCTGCCATGCGCCCAACTGGTATTTTTTGGTCACATGTGAGGCATTGCCGTACTCGGGAGAAATTGGGGCACAGACTTTGGGGTGCTTTGTCTCCTTCATTCCTTGTGAAAATGAAAAATTTTGAGCCAGAAGTACATTTTTGTGTAAAAAAATGTAATTTTTCATTTTCACAGCCCAGTTGTACCAAAATTGGTGAAACCCCTGGGGGTTTGAAATGTACACTAAACCCCTAGATGAATTCCCTGAGGGGTGTACTTTGCAAAATGGGGTGACTTGTGGGGGGGTTCCACTGTATTGGTGCTTTGGGAGTCTTGCTAATGCAACATAGCACCCACCATTCATTCCACCAAAATCTGTGCTGCAAAATCCAAAAATCACTCCTTCCCTTCTGAGTCCTGCCATGCGCCCAACTGGTATTTTTTGGTCACATGTGAGGCATTGCCGTACTCGGGAGAAATTGGGGCACAGACTTTGGGGTGCTTTGTCTCCTTCATTCCTTGTGAAAATGAAAAATCTTGAGCCAGAACTGCATGTTTGTGTAAAAAAATGTAATTTTCCATTTTCACATCCCAGTTGTACCAAAATTGGTGAAACCCCTGGGGGTTTGAAATGTACACTATACCCCTAGATGAATTCCCTGAGGGGGGTACTTTGCAAAATGGGGTGACTTGTGGGGAAGTTCCACTGTATTGGTGCTTTGGGAGTCTTGCTAATGCAACATAGCACCCACCATTCATTCCACCAAAATCTGTGCTCCAAAATCCAAAAATCACTCCTTCCCTTCTGAGTCCTGCCATGCGCCCAACTGGTATTTTTTGGTCACATGTGAGGCATTGCCGTACTCGGGAGAAATTGGGGCACAGATTTTGGGGTGCTTTGTCTCCTTCATTCCTTGTGAAAATGAAAAATTTTGAGCCAGAACTGCATTTTTGTGTAAAAAAATGTAATTTTTCATTTTCACTGCCCAGTTGTATCAAAATTGGTGAAACCCCTGGGGGTTTGAAATGTACACTATACCCCTAGATGAATTCCCTGAGGGGTGTACTTTGCAAAATGGGGTGACTTGTGGGGGGGTTCCACTGTATTGGTGCTTTAGGAGTCTTGCTAATGCAACATGGCACCCACCATTCATTCCACCAAAATCTGTGCTGCAAAATCCAAAAATCACTCCTTCCCTTCTGAGTCCTGCCATGCGCCCAACTGGTATTTTTTGGTCACATGTGAGGCATTGCCGTACTCGGGAGAAATTGGGGCACAGACTTTGGGGTGCTTTGTCTCCTTCATTCCTTGTGAAAATGAAAAATTTTGAGCCAGAAGTACATTTTTGTGTAAAAAAATGTAATTTTTCATTTTTACAGCCCAGTTGTACCAAAATTGGTGAAACCCCTGGGGGTTTGAAATGTACACTATACCCCTAGATGAATTCCCTGAGGGGTGTACTTTGCAAAATGGGGTGACTTGTGGGGGGGTTCCACTGTATTGGTGCTTTGGGAGTCTTGCTAATGCAACATAGCACCCACCATTCATTCAACCAAAATCTGTGCTGCAAAATCCAAAAATCACTCCTTCCCTTCTGAGTCCTGCCATGCGCCCAACTGGCATTTTTTGGTCACATGTGAGGCATTGCCGTACTCGGGAGAAATTGGGGCACAGACTTTGGGGTGCTTTGTCTCCTTCATTCCTTGTGAAAATGAAAAATTTTGAGCCAGAATACATTTTTGTGTAAAAAAATGTAATTTTTCATTTTCACAGCCCAGTTGTACCAAAATTGGTGAAACCCCTGGGGGTTTGAAATGTACACTAAACCCCTAGATGAATTCCCTGAGGGGTGTACTTTGCAAAATGGGGTGACTTGTGGGGGGGTTCCACTGTATTGGTGCTTTGGGAGTCTTGCTAATGCAACATAGCACCCACCATTCATTCCACCAAAATCTGTGCTGCAAAATCCAAAAATCACTCCTTCCCTTCTGAGTCCTGCCATGCGCCCAACTGGTATTTTTTGGTCACATGTGAGGCATTGCCGTACTCGGGAGAAATTGGGGCACAGACTTTGGGGTGCTTTGTCTCCTTCATTCCTTGTGAAAATGAAAAATTTTGAGCCAGAACTGCATTTTTGTGTAAAAAAATGTAATTTTTCATTTTCACTGCCCAGTTGTATCAAAATTGGTGAAACCCCTGGGGGTTTGAAATGTACACTATACCCCTAGATGAATTCCCTGAGGGGTGTACTTTGCAAAATGGGGTGACTTGTGGGGGGGTTCCACTGTATTGGTGCTTTAGGAGTCTTGCTAATGCAACATGGCACCCACCATTCATTCCACCAAAATCTGTGCTGCAAAATCCAAAAATCACTCCTTCCCTTCTGAGTCCTGCCATGCGCCCAACTGGTATTTTTTGGTCACATGTGAGGCATTGCCGTACTCGGGAGAAATTGGGGCACAGACTTTGGGGTGCTTTGTCTCCTTCATTCCTTGTGAAAATGAAAAATTTTGAGCCAGAAGTACATTTTTGTGTAAAAAAATGTAATTTTTCATTTTCACAGCCCAGTTGTACCAAAATTGGTGAAACCCCTGGGGGTTTGAAATGTACACTATACCCCTAGATGAATTCCCTGAGGGGTGTACTTTGCAAAATGGGGTGACTTGTGGGGGGGTTCCACTGTATTGGTGCTTTGGGAGTCTTGCTAATGCAACATAGCACCCACCATTCATTCCACCAAAATCTGTGCTGCAAAATCCAAAAATCACTCCTTCCCTTCTGAGTCCTGCCATGCGCCCAACTGGTATTTTTTGGTCACATGTGAGGCATTGCCGTACTCGGGAGAAATTGGGGCACAGACTTTGGGGTGCATTGTCTCCTTCATTCCTTGTGAAAATGAAAAATTTTGAGCCAGAATTACATTTTTGTGTAAAAAAATGTAATTTTTCATTTTCACAGCCCAGTTGTACCAAAATTGGTGAAACCCCTGGGTGTTTGAAATGTACACTAAACCCCTAGATGAATTCCCTGAGGGGTGTACTTTGCAAAATGGGGTGACTTGTTGGGGGGTTCCACTGTATTGGTGCTTTGGGAGTCTTGCTAATGCAACATAGCACCCACCATTCATTCCACCAAAATCTGTGCTGCAAAATCCAAAAATCACTCCTTCCCTTCTGAGTCCTGCCATGCGCCCAACTGGTATTTTTTGGTCACATGTGAGGCATTGCCGTACTCGGGAGAAATTGGGGCACAGACTTTGGGGTGCTTTGTCTCCTTCATTCCTTGTGAAAATGAAAAATCTTGAGCCAGAACTGCATGTTTGTGTAAAAAAATGTAATTTTCCATTTTCACATCCCAGTTGTACCAAAATTGGTGAAACCCCTGGGGGTTTGAAATGTACACTATACCCCTAGATGAATTCCCTGAGGGGTGTACTTTGCAAAATGGGGTGACTTGTGGGGAAGTTCCACTGTATTGGTGCTTTGGGAGTCTTGCTAATGCAACATAGCACCCACCATTCATTCCACCAAAATCTGTGCTGCAAAATCCAAAAATCACTCCTTCCCTTCTGAGTCCTGCCATGCACCCAACTGGTATTTTTTGGTCACATGTGAGGCATTGCCGTACTCGGGAGAAATTGGGGCACAGATTTTGGGGTGCTTTGTCTCCTTCATTCCTTGTGAAAATGAAAAATTTTGAGCCAGAACTGCATTTTTGTGTAAAAAAATGTAATTTTTCATTTTCACTGCCCAGTTGTATCAAAATTGGTGAAACCCCTGGGGGTTTGAAATGTACACTATACCCCTAGATGAATTCCCTGAGGGGTGTACTTTGCAAAATGGGGTGACTTGTGGGGGGGTTCCACTGTATTGGTGCAACATAGCACCCACCATTCATTCCACCAAAATCTGTGCTGCAAAATCCAAAAATCACTCCTTCCCTTCTGAGTCCTGCCATGCACCCAACTGGTATTTTTTGGTCACATGTGAGGCATTGCCGTACTCGGGAGAAATTGGGGCACAGATTTTGGGGTGCTTTGTCTCCTTCATTCCTTGTGAAAATGAAAAATCTTGAGCCAGAACTGCATGTTTGTGTAAAAAAATGTAATTTTCCATTTTCACATCCCAGTTGTACCAAAATTGGTGAAACCCCTGGGGGTTTGAAATGTACACTATACCCCTAGATGAATTCCCTGAGGGGTGTAGATTGCAAAATGGGGTGACTTGTGGGGGAGGTTCCTAACTTTTAGCACTTATGGTGCCTAGAAACCTACATGGTGCCTAAAAAAAAATCTCATAAAAAGGAGGCTCCAAAATCAAGTAGGTGCTCCTTCTATTATGAAGCCTGTGGTTTGGTCAACATGCACACTAGGGCCACATATAGGATATTTTTGAAAACAAAAGAATTGGGGGAATCAATTTTTAGTCACATTTCTCTAGTAAAATCTACTGTATTCGTTAGAAAAATGTATTAAAATTGAAACTCTGCAAAAAAAAAGAAATTTTGAAATTTCACCTACACTTTGTTTTAATTCCTGTGAAACACCTAAAGGGTTAACAAACTTCCAAAATGCTGTTTTGAATACTGTGAGGGGTGCAGTTTTTGAAATGGCATCATTTATGTGGGTGTCTCACATACAAGTCCCTCAAAGTCACATCAGAACTGAACTGGTCCCTAAAAAAATCAGTGTTTGAGATTTTCTTGAAAATTTGAGAATTTGCTAGTCATATTTGAAGCCTCCTAGTGTCCAAAAAAATGAAAAGGAGGTTGAAATAATGATTGCAACATAAAGTAGACATATGGTCTTTGTTAGTTATTAACTATTTTGAGTGGTATGATTATTTGTCTCACAAGCAGAAAATGTGACATTTTGCATATTGCTAAATTTTCCATTTTTTCACGATATTTTGGTATTTTTCACAAAAAAACACAGACTGTATCGACCAAAATTTACCACTAACTTGAAGTACAATGTGTCACGAGAAAACAATCTCAAAATCACTGGGATAAGTAAAAGCAAAAAAAAGTTATCCCCACTTAAGTGAGACATGTCAGATTTGAAAAAAAGGGCTCTGTCATGAAGGCACAAACTGGCTCTGTCATGAAGGGGTTAAAAGAACACATTCCAGTTCAACTTAAAAAGATGTTGAATGCAAAACGGTGAATCATGGCGAAAATCATGCTGAAAGCAGTTCTCCATCCTAACATTGAATACACTCTCGGCGAATCCCAGTGAAAACCCCATTGAAATACCAGCGAATTGCAGAATTGCATGAAACAGAGAACTGGCCGGCATTCACTGTTCGCTTTCGGCGAACAGTGAACATTGAATATGGTGCATCAGATTTTCAGTGAAAAAGATTCACCGCAAGGAGTGAAAACAGCCCGATTCGCCGAAAAAAACGGTGAATTGGGAGCATTGAATACTGGCCAATGAGATTATGCAAGTATAGTATGAGCAGTACTGATTGTAGTACTGATTGATGACTGAATACAAACCTCCCAGCGGGGGTGAGTGTGCCCTATGGGGACATGAGAAGTTGCATTCATGTTGCCTAGCGTAAGGGGCAGGGTCAGTGCCAACATAAAAACTGTAGGGATGTGTGGCAAAGCCATGGGCATGCTTACCATGACATTGCTGCAGTGTGCTGCATTGTAACAACAAATTATATATGTACAGCGGTTAAAGTGGGGGGCATTCCATGACCTGTAATGGTGAAGTGGAACTAGTTCAATCTCCACCTTGGCCCTGCACAGTAATTCTAATAGTAATGCATTACAGTTTGCACGGGGGGATGGGGGGCAAAAACATTACCATTGGCCCTGACTCTGCCTAATGGGGGAGGGGCAGTAAATACTGTAGGTGGCAGCAGGAAATGAGTTCCCCCACCGATATAGGACAACTTCAATCCCTGCATATGTATGACATTTTGCTGTCATTATGCTCATTTTGCTGGAGAACATTTTTTTTTTTTAAATCTCCCTATTTAAAGAAAATAAACCGGTAATGGGGCAGATGTATGATCCGTCGTTATGGGGGAGAAGGGTATCAGCGCACGTTATGTGCACTGATACCGCTTCTCCCCCATGTATGAAGGAGCCGGGATGCGGTAATGGACAGGGGCGCTATGCTCCCCTGTCCATATCGGCGCTGCTATCAAAATGATAGCAGTCCGAATGTATGAACGGTCAGCATCGCTGACCGTTCCGCACGAAGCCGGGTTTGGCTTCGCCAGCATCAGGCTGGCGAAGCCCTATCTAAACAGCAGGGACAGCGCTGTCCCTGCTGTTAGGTCTGGGCTGCGCTGGGGATCTCGCGTGAACAGCGAGATCCCGCGCATGCCCAGTGCGGCCGGCCGGGGTACAGGAGATAGCGCATCAGTATTAACTGATGCGCTATCTCCAGAAAGGGACATCGCTGGAGGGGGGAGTTAACGATCCCCCGCTTCGGCAGACAAGATGTTAATACATCTTGTCGATGTCCCTTCCTGCTTCGCCTCGCTATTGAGGCGAAGCAGGAAGTATCATAGCGGCGCGATAAGCGCTGCTATGATACATCTGCCCCAATATTCTTAGTGTTTCTCTCCCTGATATGGACCCCATGGGAATCAATAAGCATTAATCAGTAAAACGGCCACTGCATGTCAACCACTTTGCGTACGACCAGCGAAGCGTAAAAAAATGTTTGCAGGACTTGATCACAGCTGGGCAGTACATCGATTATCGGCCTCCGTGTGAATTTGTGGTCGTGTGAGCAGGTCTGAATTGGGCCCTTAGTTTGGCTGTATACCTCAGCATTGCACCCCGACCTGAGATTTGTCAGACGGCAGAAACACGATTGCCTATAGCGGCGTAGGCACATTGGGGATTGACCTCACTTAAGAGATGTGAGTCAGATCTTTGGGAACTTTACATCTAGCCATAATTTAAGACTCATACAGTAGCTGCATTTTATTTCTATACCTCTCATTAATTAGTCAAGAGGAAATACTGAAGTGGAGCACGGTGCTGTTGGGCTGGCAAGTGCATATTCAGAAGGATTACAATATAATATATGATATCGCTAAAAGCATTTTTAGACCAAATGGGTTACTATTTCATCCAGTCCAAATTGAAAGTTTTGCCCCCTAGACCACATTTCTCATGCAGCCTCATACCCCATCTTCTGTACAATTATAACTTTCTATGCTACAATCACCCACAGTATCATACCGATTAGTAATATATTATAAATAATTAGCATATTGCTGAGGCTAGTTCATGTTACTGAACCTTGGTGACATAGGCACTGATACAGCAGTGGACGCAGTTGTGGTAACATGCCCATTTAACACACTGCTATTAGATATTACTTCTGACATTGTGATAGGGATAGCCATTAACCATCGATGTTTCATAATCATTGATGGCTTATGGTCGATGTAGAATAATTTTGTCATCAATGGGGGAGAACCAGATGGTTTTCCGACATCGATGGCACAGCATAACTGAATCATCACAAGAGGGATGACCATCGATGGGGGGTGAGGCAGTGGCAGTAGGTTGAGAAAGAGCTGTTAGACCCAAATGATGTAAGGAGCAGGCAATAGGCCAAATGCACTAAGCTTCTAAAGTGATAAAATGGAGAGTGATAAACAGCCAGCCAATCAGCTCCTGCCTGCCATGTTACAGACTGTGGGGGAGATGTATGAAGCAGTGATAAGGGAGGAGAAGTTGGCCAGAGGAGAAGTGGCCCATGCCATGCTGACTGCACAGAGGGCAACAGCCCTCCATACAGACTACTAGTGAATTGTGAGTGAATGGGGTGTGATGTATCCCGCACACACCTGTGCCACTGTGCGTGTGAGTGCATGGCGTGCCCCGGGTATCCCTCTCTCGCAGCACTCACCCAGAGTAGTTATTCTCGCTTCCCACATCTATGGTCTCATCCAGGTCGGAGTCGGAGCTGCTGTCCGGGCCCGGCCTCTTCATGGTCAGCTAGCATCTGGGACACGGGGCGATCAGGCGGGGAGGGCAGGGTAGGTCCCCCCGGAGACAGTGTGACAAGAGAGCAGGGCAGCGGGGAGATGTAGGGCTGGCAAGTGAGTGGGAGAACACAGCATCTATCCCCCAGCACTGCCCAGACCCCAGGGACGCACTGCCCGGACACCGCTGCCTGCCACCCCACCCCCACCCGCTGCAGACTGGACTGTGGGGGCCCCTGATGTGTGGGGGCCCTGGGGCGACCGCCCCTGTCGCCCCATGGTGGATCTGCCACTGCTATTACTAACTGCTTTGGGGATCATCTACATTTGGATATCAGTTATTTTAAAAGATTCCTCTCAGATGTAGCAGTGCACACCCACGCTTCTAGATGCCACATTGACAATCTCTTTTCACAATATCTCCATATATGGAACTAGACACGCCCTTTGGGTGGAGCATGACACGACCCCTCAATGTGCAGAATTCTACTACCAACTGTAATCTTCCTGAAACTAGTTTTCAAAAGTAGGCAAGTATGAACTATGATGTGTGCACTGCTGGAGAAAGCATTGATAATTCACCCACTGGTTCAGTGATAATGATGATTATTAGTGTTTTAGTAATATAAAATGTCAGATTAATTTGAAAGTGTTGCTTCTAAAATAGGGATAGGGAAACCCGGGGATTTTGATAAGATAGGACAATCATCAATACTAAATGAGATACCCACTCAAAATTTCTCTGTGGTTTGAAGATGCTGTTACAGGAAATCTGAACACATTGTTTACTAATGAAGCATGCAGGGGGCCTGTTTCAATTTGCATGCAGTGTTTATGTTCTGGATTATGTTCTGCTGCGTGCACACAAAAATCCTTACAGGCTCCTATGTCACCTGCAGAATGTGCACAGAATGTACATACAGCGGTGTTGTTGCAAGATGCACATTATCAGAGATGTCTTCGACAAGTGTTGGGCATTCCTGGACAGTGGCTAGGCAGACACACAAGTTGGTCCATCTTATACCTTTCACATTGCAAATGCCAGGTCGCACCCAGGATTTGGTAAAGGATTTTGCTGCTCACAGCGACCCGGCAATATGCCGGTTGCTCATGTCACACGGGGGGTGTGGTGGCAGCGCCTGGAGCTGATACCGTCTCCAAGCCCTGCCTCCTCCATAGTGTGAACTGGAGCTGGGTCGCTCGACCCAGGTAGCCTGTTCACATTGCACAGAGCCGGGATGAACCCTTCTTTTGACCCGGTCAGTATGCTAGGTTCACATCATATAGAGATCTGGGTCAACCGGGTTAGTTTTGCAATGTGAAAAATGTACTGCGGGCATGTAATATAAGTGGGGGGCACTTACATATTCAGACGATCAATCCATCAGTTTGAAGAACATGCTCAAGTGGTAAATCTGCACCTACCATAGGTTTGGTGCAAGGTTCAATGGTGCGATCGATGGTGGCATCTAAAGACTCACCAGGCAGTATGACTGCATGTACAGACACTCTCAGTCCTTGCACATTTATATGCACTATTGTACACCAGGGACCGGCTTTGTAGCTGTGAAGTTGCAGACAGGGGACCACAGATAGGTGCAGCCTAGCCCGCTTCTGCATGCATGTCTGAAATAGGTCCATAATGGATGAAATACTTGGTTTACAATAAAGCCATATTCACGAGAACAATTCACCTCAATGTTGTCTGGTGAGAAGGATGTCTGGTGAATGCTGATGGTTATGTTACACTGTGTAAATTAGAACTAGCCTGTTCTCAGGACTAATCTAAACTACTTACAACTAAAGATGTTTACATTAAAGCTATATTTACTATAATTAAATGGAAATAGCACACTTTATCATACCTCTCAATTGTCCCACTTTTTTTTAGGGGACGTTCCTGTGTCCCGCTTGGGACCGGCAGTGTCCCGTGGGGGGGGTGGCATTTGGGAGTCCTATTTCTGCAGCCAGAGGGGCTGGGGGCATAGCCAGCAGCTCACGGAGCTGATGGGCATGCCCCCAAAGCTGCGGAAATAGGGGCATGGCCTCTAAGTAGCATCGTGCATACAGGCCATGCCCACTTCCTGCTACGCCACACCCTCAAAATTGTTACATAAACATGTTTCTGGCTGGGCATGCAGTATACTTTCATAGGGCTGTAAAGTATGCACAGCGCTGAGCATTGGTTGGATTACTTCATCTATAGAAACAGTGAGCTGTATCATACTTGCCTACTTTTGTAAACTAGTTTAGAATTTGGCGTGTCTAGTTCCATATATGGAGAGATTGTGAACTTGGCACCTAGAAGCGTGGGTGTGTACTGCTACATCTGAGAGGAATCTTCTAAAATTACAAACTCAAATGTAGATGAGCCCCAAAGCAGTTAGTAAGAGCTACTATACTTGGTAAAGTGCTGGGAAATGGTGTTGATGATTCAATGTAAATGTATCTATCTCTCAATCCTTTTTTCCCCAAAAATGTAACAGTGTAATGTGGGCTAGGTGAAATGAGGGAGATTGCTAGACTAATGAGGGAGAGAGGGGGATTGCTGCTATTTCAGGGAGTCTCCTGCAGAATGCAGGAGGGTAGGCAACAATGAGCTGTATGTATTTCAGTTATACATGCGGAGACACAGCTTTAAGTCTATTTGTGTAAATGTGACAACTTTTGTCTCTTCAGATACTGGTTTCTTATTGGAAGGTGCAAGCAGTGCTTCTTCCTTTCGTTATGAGGTTAATACACTTCCCCTTCACAACTATGTTTAGTAAGCACTGTGCCGAGCTGCAAGACAGAGCCAGGGTTTCACATGAATCCAATATACGTAGACTATGATTCTCAATACAATGAGCTTAAAAAGTAAAGTCTTCAGGAGAGACCAGTGCCCAGAGCTTGAAGCATGGAAGAAAAGGAAAACTGTTAGAAGGGTCAACCATTGGAGACTTCCAAGAATGAGCTGTGTAGGTGATGTGTTTCTTTATTTTTCTACTTGTGATTCAGATTTTATCATGCCTCCATGTCTTCAGGGTTTTTAACCACATTTTCATATGTATCAATGGGTGGCTGATGACTTTTCAATGTTTAGGGTAGCACCAGCTTTTTCTGGCGTTACCCTCTAGAAGTCTATGATCATATTGCCAACCTCCGCCACCCCTCACTGTCCACAGAGGTCCCCCTCACCTCTTGGTGTGCTCCCCAGATGCTGTGACCTCCTCCTCACTAGCAACAGTGACTTCACCTTCCGGGTTGAGGGAGGATAAGGAGGAGCCTGGGAGGCACTGCCGCCGTCAGCAGCAGGAGGCTGTGCAAAGGGCATTTCTTTTTGGAAGTGCTGTCTTTTGTGATACTAATCGCACATGTTGGGATGTATTTCACATTGTTAATACATCCCGCTGATCAGGACATCAGCAGATGACATATACTCTCCTTCTAAGCCACAAAAGTGATTACCTTACCATGTCAATCTTGTCTAATGGTAGTTGCCATGTACTGTAAGTACAGAAACCAAGCACCAGCAGGTTCATAGAATTAGTTGGGATACATTATTAAACTTTCTCAAATACAATTATTTGTGATTCTCTGAGGAAACATGGAAAACATGCACTGTTAGAGTGCCCTGAGATTTGTTGCTGGGAAACACTGTTTTATGATTGCCAAGTGCAACTAGCTGTATTCACTGTGAGGAGCACTGCTTGCATCAGTTAGCACATGCTGCTTAGATAAGCATATGCAACATTGAATAATTATGGTCTATGCAGAATCAGCTGTAGAGCCAATTTTGGCTGACTGTGCGACACATGGGATAAGTGTTCCTTGGGCGTGTCGTGGGCATGTAGGTGCAATTGAAGACTATCCATAGGTAAGTGTACACAGAGATGATCTTATTCCAGCCTGACCTTTTCCACCAGATATAGAGCTGGCGCAAATGTACACTGAGGTGCCTGTTACTACAAGTGGATGATTAGTGGAAGCTCAGCCGCAGAGATGCAGACATTCAGGCCTATTGTGTAGATATGACCCTGGGCACAGTATGTTGTGATGCACGTGGTGTCATTTGGTTCTGCAACAATTATAGCTTTATTTTGTCGTGCTACAACAGCCCCTCATCTGTAAAAGTAATTCTTCCCCAACCTTCTTAGTACAAAGTTGTTGTACCCAGTGCAAAATTGCAAGTTCTACCTGGAGCTATTCCTAACTGTAACATGCAGTTATTGTACTACAGTGTAATGAAAGAAAGAGCTTATCTTCTTTGTAATTATACTTTACGGCCCATACACACTGGGCGATTTTGAGCTGAAAGCAGGTCACTTTTACCATCTGAGCTACATTCAGCTCAATAGCCGCCCAGCTCGTATGGCTCCGGCCGCTGGCGCTAACCTGCTGGTATTCCATCATCGCTCTGCATACTGTACATGCTGGGCAAAAAAGCTAGCCAAAAACACCCAGTGGACATGGTGCTTCAAATTATGGACAGTATCTAAACAGCATCCATCTTGACATTTATAGCAAGTAGTTTGGCTACTTGCGAGTTAAATGTTACGTTTTTATTATAAAAAAAATGGTCTATATTGAATGTTGAACGGTGTTAATGTTCTTATTTTAAAGTGGCTCAACGTTGGATCTGCTACTAGCGCTAGGGCTGTTGAGCCTGACTAGACGTTGGACCTGAAAGGGTTAACACACCTGTATCATAGTGGAGGATACTGACCTGTTAATGGAAAATGATTGGCGAGTTAAATGTTAACTTGCTATGTAACACACCTATATCATAGTGGAGGATACTGATCTGTTAAGGGGAAATGATTGTTCTTCTGCTCTGCGTAATACAGTTGTACTCTATGCAGTTGGACCTTAGGTCAGGTGTAACAAAGGTCAGCATGACATACAGTATCTATTTTCCACTGCTGCTAAAACTTGGGTTATTGCAGTGGTAACCGTTCGACTTTCAGTTTGAAAAAAAAGCCAGTCCTTCCCAGGTAGCTATCAGGGCTGGTCAATGGGAAAGAAACTGTTATGGGTGCAGTGTAAAGGGGCAACCTGGGTCAACCGACCTGGGTCTCATGTACAGCATGCAGAGAGGCAGATTTCCTGGTGCTTGGCAATGATAAGGGGTGACACCAAAATGCCGACACACTTTTAATTGAATATGTAAAGAGGTCAATTGCTATGATTTACCTCTAAACAGTTTTTTTTATTGCTGATATATGCAATCTGTTTAAATAGATACTGTGTAAAGAAGCGAAAAGGAAGTGGTTGAAATGGCTACAGTGCCTAGGTAGACAGTCAATAGGTCAACACAAATGGTTCTTGGTGGGCTGTATGATATGGAGACCCAGCAATGTTGGCCAGGAGTCGGGAGGATGGGAAAGTCAGGAAGAAAATAAGTGAGGATACAGTATGTTTTGACTTTACCACGGGGATGTATTTGGATTGGGAAAATTTATAAAGGTTATGTGGGAAGTTCTGGAATCGGAAGAGGTGAGTTTTCAAGGAACGCTTGAAGGTTTGAAGACAAGTGGAGACTCTTATTGTGCATGGAATTGTAGTGTTTGTATGAGAAGAGAATGGTCAACAGTGTCAGAAGCAGAAGAGAGATTTAAATGAATACGTGAGTAATGGCCTTCAGACTTAGCAGTGACCATATCATTCACTTCTTTAGTCAGTGATGTAAGGTTTAGGCAATTACAAGGGGGATTTAGGCTGTGGGGCGGCAGGGTGGGGGTCAGGTTTAGGTGACCAGGTATGGGGACAAGGGTTAGGCTCTAGCAGGGAGGGTTAGGGTCAGGCTGTGTGGGGGGGGGGGGGTTGGGTTTGGGTTGCAAGCAATTAGGGATAGTGAGGTAAGGAGAAAGGGTTAACTCACTAACAGAGCCCCTTTCCGGATTCTCTGCAATTGGGATGCCAGGATCGGTCTTTTGACTGCCAGCATCCCCACCGATGAATATCATATGTGTGCCCTCCGTGGAGTGTTGGGAACAAAAACCTTGCAGAAGTGGGACCAATCATTTTTGCGATTTAAGATTTGTTATATATAATGCGACAGCATACTGATATGTCACATGAGCTGCTTTGAGGAAGCTTATTTTAGATCTTGATGCTATTTGTTTAAATATGCTTTTCATTCATTACAAAACAGCCAACTACATTAAATATGCTTACCAGGAGATCACACTTATCAAGTTAGCCATTATTTTGATGTTCTACCTTAGATATATATTATGACATTACAGACTTTTCTCTTTCAATGGTCCTGGTGACACAGCTTCACATTGGGATGTAGGAGGGTCCGCAGGAGCCAGGCACCTATCCTAAAGCTTTTGGAGGGTAGGCTCCTCCCCTACTGCATCCCAGATTCCTCAGTTCGTGTTAGGTGCCCACTGGAGTGGGTGCTATTCTAAAGGGCTGCTGGAGCAGCCGAAGGAGTAGAGTTAGTTAGGGTTTTTATTATTTTATTAACTTCTACACTAGCTAGGTAGGCACAGTGTGAGGATTCTCATTAGTGAATCCTCACACTGCTAGCGCAGCAGGAGCTGACAGAAACGAGTCCTGTCAGCTCACTGTGCACGAGGGAGACGCTGTCTGGCCTCCCTGTGCAGCGCTTACAGCTTCTTTTAAGAAGCTGCCTGGGCTCCGGAGCGCTCTGAAACCGGCTTCACGCTAGGTGGGGATCATGGGGGACAGGCGCTCCGTGATGGCGGCGGCCATTTTCTGCGGAGCTTACACACTGAGCTCCTATACTGAGAGGACAGCAGTGTTGTTACAGGCATGTTCCGAGTGGTCCCCAGCTGAGGGGGAGATACTGGAACGAGGAGATCCTACAATGGGAGCGGCTGTCTGGGGGTAGTTGGCGCCAAAAGTCACAGACCCCGCAGCAGCAGGGACTTGGTCCCTTCCCTCACTCTGTTTTTGGCGCCATTCAGAACGCTTGCAGCGGAGCTGAGCTGGCTTACTGATCCTGACAGAGTGATTGGATTTCCTGGGCTTCGCTTTCCCCATTCTGAAGACTACAGAAAGCTAAGTGGCTGAGTACACTGTATAAATGTATGTACATTTAATGCTGTGACTGTGTTATTGAGAACATCATGTCTGAGCAACAGTCTGTGGTTTTGGGGGAGGGAGCCTTTAATGCAATGAGCGCTTGCAGTGGTTGTACACTGAAATTTGTCCCTAAGGGGGGCTTTTGTATTTTATGCGCTGCTGTGAAACCCATGGGGAGTGAACCCCAGAGGGTAGTGCATCGGACCTTGCGAGGGTTAAGTCCCTGAGACAGGTCGGAAAATGCTTTGGTGCATTACTGGACAGGCAGAGTGATGGCTGGTAATTTCCCTAGACCAGGGCCATTCTCTCAGCAGTCCGGCCAGCTCTTTGCCTCGGACCCAGACAGATCCTGACTTATACAAGTCATGCAGGATACTGCTATGGGAATCAGCAGGTTTAAATTACTTGTTTGACAAGCTTTATGGTTACTCTGGGGGGACCCCTAAAAGGTCTAATTCAGTGCCATTATTAGCTGCTGATGAGGAGGGAGAGTACACAGACATACCCTGGGTTCAGGGTGATGTTTCTGAAGAGTCCTCACCCTCAGGGGTGGAGGATTTGATTACTGCTGTAAACAGGCATTGAATTTGTCTGTGAAGTAAAAAACTCCTGCTAAGGTTGTTTTTAAGAGACAGCGTGAGGGAAATGATATCTCTCTGCAGACAAGGGTTTACAAGATTTATTGGAAAACCCCTGATATCTCTCTGCAGACAAGGGTTTACAAGATTTATTGGAAAACCCCTGACAAAAGGCTTTAGATGCCAAAAATAGATGGTTAAGCCTGTATCCCATGCCTGAGGATCATGCAGACCTCTGGGAGAAAGTTCCAGTGGTAGAGGCTTCTGTGGTATACTTGTCAAAAACCAACTGTGCTACCAGTGCAAGCCTTCAAGCAAGCAAGTCCTCTGATTGGCTTCAGTCTGGGTCTCTAAGGCCAGGATTGGTGGGTCAGTGACCTGTGCTCTAGTTGACATACTGTCTTTTGTGTGTTGTTACTAGGCAGAGAAGTATAATGCTGCTGCAGAAATGTGATGCAGGCTGAGCAGGAAGCTCTCAAAATGGCTGCCAGAGTTTCCTCAGTGTTTGGAATGCCAGGAGAGTGCTCTGGCTTATAGCTTGGAAGGCAGATAACAAGTCTAAAAAGGCTTAGAGGCATTTGCTTTTAAAGGAAAGCTGTTATTGGTTTACAACTGGAAGAGATTAATAAGCAGGCCACAGGTGGAAAAAAAGCACTTTCCTGCCTACCCCTGCAGCCAAAGCAGACATCAAGGTTTTCTGCTTTCAGGCCATCCTTTCGGCCCTCCCCTAGAGGAGGTGCGTCCTTTTGAGGACAGTCTTTTAAGGGATAGTCTCAGTCCTCCAGGGGCAAGGCCCCAAAGTCAAAATTTGGTTCTTGTTATAAGAAACCATAGGAGAGGAAAAATCCTCCGCATACTGCCAGGGGTTTTGCCCGGCGGTGTTTAAGGAGGGGGGACGTCTGTCACTGTTCAGAGACGCAGGGGCACTGTTAAGACCGGAACGCTTGGGTTAGAAATATAACCCAGGGTTAAAAGATTCCCTTCAAAGTTCTTCCACCGAGAAGGTTCATTCCTACACCACTGCCAAAGGAGGCTCGGCTCCGTACAGCTCTCTTGGGAGCGGCTCATTCTCTTTTAGAGAAGGGTGTGGTAGTCCCGGTCCCCAGAGCGGAGGGAAAAAAGGCTTTTATTTCACTCTGTTTTTGGTGCCCAAACCAGACGGGTCTTTCAGCTGATCCTAAACTTAAAGGCATTAATAGCTTTTTGTGGGTAGACCATTTCAAAATAGAGTCTCTACGGTCTGTGCTGCTAAGCCGGGACCAGGGAGAATTTTTAGCGTCCATGAAGGTCCAGGACGCATACTTGCAGGTTCTTATCCACCCGGAACTATTGGGGTGTGCAATAGGAGACCTTCTCCTGTAATTACAGGCGTTGCCTTTTGGTCTGGCCACAGCGTCAAGGGTATTCACCAAATAATGTCAGAAATGGCGGATGTGTTTCGACTGACGGAAATCATGGTTATTCCATTTTTGGACGACCTGCGGTTTAAAGCGGAGTCAGCAGACAAGTGAAGAGTCACTTGGCAGAAACCATCAGGTTTTGCAGATTCACGGCTGGCTTTTAAATTTACAAAAATCTCAATCGGTGCCGTCACAGAGACTCCAATTCTTGGGGATTGGTCTGGATACCCAGTTGCATTGGGTGTTTCTACCAGAGGCATAGGCCAGGGATCTGGCTGCCTTGGTACAGGAGATCCTAGGGTCTCAGAGCACAGCAGTATGGGGGTGACTCAAACTGCTGGGGAAGATGATGGCGTCTTTCGAGACGTTACAGTTCACCAGGTTCCACTCTAGAGTGTCCCAGCGGACAGGGAACTCTCAGACCATGAGGTCAGAACAAATGGTGTTGTTTTCAGAAACTCGATCCTTCCTAAAATGGTGGATGGAGGTGGATTCCCTTCGGGGGAGTCGGTCCCTGCAGTCCTGGAGCTGGGTGGTAGTCACTACCGACGCCAGTCTCAGAGGCTGAGGGGCAGTTGTCGTGGACCTGCGTCTGCAGGGCTTGTGGACTTTAGAGCAGAAAGACTGATACTTTACAGTCTGCCTTACTGATCAACATCTTGGAACTGAGGGCTGTGTGGAAGAGGTTTTCTCTGGCGGGAGAAAAGATTACAAGAGCTCCCTTTTAGGCATTCAGACCGACAACGTCACAGCTGTGGCGTATCTGAATCACCAGGGAGGCACACACAGCAATCTGGCCATGTGGGAAGTGTCCCGAATCTTCTTGTGGGCGGAACAGAATGTTCTAGCATTATCAGCAATCTTCATACCAGGAGTGGAGAATATAGAGGCCGACTTCCTGAGCAGGGAGAAACTGATGGAAGGAAAATGGAGGCTGAATCCACAAGTATTCCACTAGATTACAATAAGGGGGAAACCCCGGATAGGGACCTGAAGGCATACAGGTTCATCCATCAGGTACCCAGGTTGTATGACAGGACGTGGGATCCACTGGCAGAAGCAGTGGATGCCATGACTATCCCCTGGGAGGGGAATCTTCTTTATGATTTAACGCCAGTTCCAATGCTGGCAAGAGAGTTGAAAACAATACAGGCCCAGACAATTCCAGTAATTTTAGTGGCCCCAGATTGGCCAGGGAGATCCTGGTACTCGAGGCTTCAGAGATTCTCTGTGGACTCGTGGCGTCTACATCTGAGGTCAGACCTTCTAAAACAAGGACCGTTCAACCAGCTGGATTCAGCTCGATTAATTTTGACGGTCTGGCTGTTGAAAACGCCATTTTGAGGAATATAGGATTCTCAAAGGCGGTGGTTAACGCAATGAGGAAAGCCAGAAAGTCAGTGTCTTCTGTAAATTATTTTGGGGCCTGGAAGACCTATATTTGGTGGTGTGTAAGACAGAGGTCACGCACATCGAGATTTAAAATGGCTAAATTGTTGGAGTTTTTTACAGGAGGGCCTTTCCTCTGGGTTAGGCCTTCAGTCACTCAGAGTACATATCTCGACCGTGTCAATTTTTCTTTCCAAAGAAGGATTGCGTTAGAACCAGAAGTACAGACCTTCCTGCAGGGGGTTTATCTATTGAAACCTCCCTACAACCAACCAGTAGCGCCAGGGGAATTATCTCTGGTTCTGGAGTACCTTAAAGAGGCGCCTTTTGAGCCGTTAAGGTCGGTTGACCTTAGTTTCCTTTCAGGGAAGCTGGTATTTGTGTTGGCGGTGGCGTCAAGAAAAAAAAAAAAAAAAAAAATATATCGGAGTTGATTGCTTTGTTCTTCAAGTCTTCCTCCCTTATATGTCACGATGATAGGGCTGCCTTTCGGACAGTACCCCTAGATTTTTACCAAAAGTAGTCTCTGCTTTTCATCTAAATCAGGAGATTGTTCTGCCTGTGTTTCAACCCTCAGAGGGTTGTTAGGAAAAGGGACAAATTAAGGAATTTGGATGTTGTGCGCGTCTTGCGCGTTTATGTGGACAGAGTTAAGAGTGTCAGAAAGACTGATACTTTACTGGTTTGTATGACATACACAAACTTAGTTGGCCTGCTTCTAAGCAGACCATTGCTAGGTGGTTGCGCTCTGTTATTGCGTTTGCATATACTAAAGTTGGTAGGCCTGTACCGGCCAGGATTAATGCGCATACCACCAGGTCGGTTGCCACCTCTTGGGCGGTTCGACATGGGGCAACAGCTGAGCAGGTTTGCAGGGCTGCCACTTGGTCTTCTGGTCATACTTTTGCCAAATTCGATAGGTTCCGTGAGTTCGCGTCGGTGGACGCATCATTCGGGCAAGCAGTGATGAAAACTGCAGACCTGAGCGTACCCACCCAAAAGGACCGGCTCTGGAACGTCCCAATGTGAAGCTGTGTCACCAGGACCATTGAAAGAGAAAAAGGGATTTTTGTAAGAACTTACCGTTCGAATCCCTTTCTCTGATATGGTCCTGGTGACACAGCGATCCCTCCCTTACGCTCAGTAAGTATGCCAGTGTTCATGATGTTTCATGTTATAATTGGTTGAAAAGTTAAATTTAAAATTGTGCATATAATATGTGCAGGTGTTTGTACTGAGTTAATGTATTCCAGTGGCTTTGAAAGATTGAACTGAGGAATCTGGGATGCAGTAGGGGAGGAGCCTACCCTCCAAAAGCTTTAGGATAGGTGCCTGGCTCCTGCGGACCCTCCTACATCCCAATGTGAAGCTGTGTCACCAGGACCATATCAGAGAAAGGGATTCGAACGGTAAGTTCTTACAAAAATCCCTTTATTTCTCTGTTCAGTCACACTGGGAGTAACATACTGTACATAGTAACATAGTAATTAAGGTTGAAAAAAAATGTTAGTCCATCGAGTTCAACCTATCTGACTTGTAACTACTGACTTGAGTAAGTCATATCTATAGGATTCTTAGTGGCAAAAAATGCATCCAGTTTTTAAATTCTTTAAC
This sequence comes from Crinia signifera, assembly GCF_055691185.1. Classification (NCBI taxonomy): domain Eukaryota; kingdom Metazoa; phylum Chordata; class Amphibia; order Anura; family Myobatrachidae; genus Crinia; species Crinia signifera. The sequence goes on from NC_139219.1 coordinate 262,295,963, forward strand.
AGTAATTGCTGTAAACACCCCCGCAGGAAATGTGTTCCAGAATTTTTTTAACTTCTGATCTTACATGTGGCATGAAAGATCAAAAGATGTAGCAAAAGATCAATAGGAATGCACATCGGATCTTAAGATAAATCTTTGGAGAAAATGCACGTTTGCCTGAAATCTATTGTCCAGAATGGCCAAAAAATTTCATGGCTAATTTATTTGCACATCTTAAGATCGCTGATCTATCCAGTGTGCTTGCGCAGCCGCCTGGAGCCTGCCCAGGTGTGCGCCGCGTAACGTAACCTGCATCGTAAATCGTAGACCTGCTATATGTTCTCTGCATGGCTTCCTGCCACTGTGACCCCCAGTGGCAACAAGCATCTCACAACCCCTGGCATCGAGCATGCAACCCCTGGCATCAAGCATGAAACCCATAGCAACAAGCATGAAACCCATAGCAATGAGCATGTAGGTAATCAGCACTTATGTAGCATAATATGTAATAGGCATTATGGCGTGTGGTGTTATATGTAATAGGCATTATAGTGTGTGGCAAAATGTGTAATGGGCATTATGGTGTTTGGTATAACAAGTAATATGCATAATGGCTTGTGATGTAATAGGTATTACGGCGTGTGTCATAATGGGCCTTATTTTGGTTCATTCTTTCTGACAAAATCCTTCTTAGATGGACAAAACCATGTGCACTGCAGGGGGGCAGATGTAACATGTGCAGAGAGAATTAGATTTGGGTGAGTAATTTTGTTTCTGTGCAGGGAAAATACTGACTGCTTTATTTTTACACTGCAATATAGATCTCACTTTAAAGTAAAACCCCACCCAAATCTAATTCTCTCTGCACATGTTACATCTGCCCCACCTGCAGTGCACATGGTTTTGCCCATCTAAGAAGGATTTTGTCAGAAAGAATGAACCAAAATAAGGCCCAATGTGTAATGGGGATTATGGCATGTGGTATAATACTGTATGTCATGGGTGTGTGACATGTAATAGGCATTATGGTGTACATTTTTTGGTGCGTACATTGTCCCTATTATTGCAAAAATTGTCAAGCCCTGGCATAACATGTAATGGGCATCAAGGTTTGTGGCAAAATGTGTAATGTGCATCACAGTGTGTGGCATAATGTGCAATGAGCATCACGGTGTGTGGCATTACGGTGTGAAAAATCAAGAATAGAATTGAAGCCAAAGTTTTAAAAAATGAAGGGGCGGAGCTGGGGCAGGTCAATATGTGGGCTGTGGTTGTGTCAAAGGGCAGGCCACTGTCCGGGAATCTCTAACACAAACTAGGTAACCCTAGTAATTACTGATTAAAGTTCCATTGTGAGATCCCTCCTACCTTGTTTTACAAATGATTAAGTATACACAGGGGCGTAGGGAGGGCGGAGCCACCGGAGCACGCGCTCCGGGCGCAGAGAGATAAATGGCGCCGGAGGCGTGCGCTGGTGGTAGCTGTGTTGCCGGCTCGCCCACTCGCTCCCCCGCCCGCTCCCTGCTCTGCCCGGCAGAGGCTGAGCTGCCCACATGAATGTCTATTTCGCTCCAGCGCTCCCAGGGGAACGCAGTAGCTTTCATTACTGCTGTAGTGCAGACTAGAGCGCACTGCATGTCATATTGGCCTGGCAGTGACACCTGCATAAACTGAAACTACTACCTTACAACGGGGAAGGGAGGGGGCGGAGTCCAAGTCGGGGGCGGAGCTACACGGCACTGTGCTCTATTGTGCTGCAGCATGGCGTGTGAGAAGAGGAGCTGCTGAATGTACACACCCAGTAACCACACAGCAGCCCAGCCAGGCCTGTTACTGTTAGAGGTAGGAGTGAGGCACACTCACTATATATGTGTAGAAGTGTAACAATATGTATTATGTGGTTCATGTATATGTTTAGAGCTAATGTATGTGTGTGACATTATGTATGTATGTATGTGTATAAGTGTGTATTTGTGGATGTGTGTGTGTGTGTGTGTGACAGTATGTATGTGTGTGACTGTGTGTACAGGCGTATGAAGAGAAGAGAAGACCCGTGTGCAACTGCTGGTCTCTGGGAACATTGCACTGATTGCGCTTGTTCCCGGGGACATATCCAGTGCGCCTGCGCAAATCACTCGGAAATGGCCGCGGCGGTTATTTTTGGAGTGATTTGCGGCTCCTGTGGGCTGGTAGGGAGAGAACACTGCTATCTGCTGTGTGTGTGAGGCTGGGGACAGCACAGCAGCTAAGGAAGTGATGTACATGCCCACAATGACATTTGTGGACATTGCCTCCTTGTTATGTACATGCTGAAGGTTTGTGTACTATGGTCCTGGTTCAAGTATATACAATCAGGTAAATGCCACCACACTGACCGCACACCCCCCACCCCTGTGCAGGCTGTGAATGGGTTCGCATCCGTGCAGACTGGAAGAAATCACTCACCATCGAATGATTTCCCCCTGCTTGCAGTCTAGACTTACTGTGGGGAGAAGGAGGCCGCTGATGATGTCCGCAGCCCTCTCTTCCAACGGCCGCAGAATGCATGCATTTTCCAGGACACTCCCAGAAAATGCTACGTTTATGCCTCCAGAGCCCTGCAGGGCTAACCATTGCAAGCTCCTGTCGTATGAATGGCTCCTGCATGCGTACTGCAGGCAGTACACCTGCACGGTCACCCGATAATCGCCCATAAGATCATGCCTGAATTGGGCCCTATGGCCCATATTAAGATGGGGATGGAGTAGCGGCTCATACAGAAAAGTACGATGTTCTGTACTTTGCACATATCACGGACACATACTGCACATGTGCAATACGGGTCTATGATGGTGAATGCAGAACGGCATTGGACTGTCAGTGATTGACAGTCTGGTGCCGTTTGAGAGTAGCAACAGTCCATTTCTCCAAACGGAGGCCTCAACCATCCACCATTGCAGGGAAGGGCAGAGGCCAGGATCTCTATCAGAGGATGTAGATTCCTAACCTCTTGGTAGGTATTGTGGCAGCTGGCTTGCGCAACCCCATGGGCTGACTGCTACACCAGCCATAAAGTTGACACCCCGCACCTCTTGCATACAACGGGGTGGTGACTGTGCAGCTATTTGTAGCACAGAGAAGTAAGAGGCAATAGCTAAGGACAGGATAGGGTCAGTTTCTGTCTTCCCAGCACAGCTCACTCATGCACCTGCAATAAGCCATATATAAACTTTGGGTTTTTTTTGTGTGTACTTACAGCTACCACTAAAAGGTGTTTTCATATTAACTTTTGATTGCATTTTTTCTTATATTTAAATTTACAATTTTTTTTCTTATTTTGTTTTTATTTTAATGATGCTTTGCTTCTATTTTTATTTATTTTACTTTTCTATTTGATTTGTCATTGCTATTCTATTAGTTTGCAACATTTCGTTGTGGCCGCTATATTTGACACTCCCACATTTATTTATTTATTAATATGCTAGTGCTTTTTTAATCTTAATTTTAATTTTAAGATGCTTTTTACCCATTCCTGTGTGAATTACAGCGGGCAGCGCTGAGCATTCTGAGTCTTTCCCCCATATGCTCTGCAACCCCTTTCCCTCTTTACCAACTTTTGCCGGGTACTGGAGCACAGGAGCACACAAGATTTTGTGTGAGTCTGCCTGTGTAATTAAAGTGGCAATAATTTACAAGGCCACTTTGGCACATGCTGTCCCCATTTCAAATATGCAGATGGGAGTGCCAATGCACTTGCTGGCACAGTGCACCAAAAATGTCTAAGTTATGGCTCTGTAGATGAGTATTGCTATGGGTGAGGAGTGATGGGTGTTGCTGACTGCTGCGATCTGTGCTGCTGGGTAATGGGTGCTGTAATGTGACGGGGTGCTGTGCTGGTAGGGAGTTGCTGGGTCAGAGGCAGAAATAGCGGTGGCGTTAGGGGGCACCAGCCAAATCTTGCCTAGGGCATCAAATTAGTTAGGGCCGGCTCCGTATAAACTAGTGCGTCTTACTCATAAGAGATTCATAGGTCAACATATGTACATATAGATACAATTTGTAGCAGTGGTGAGTGTGTTGATACAATTTTCACTTTCCTTTATAATAGATAATACCACAATGGGACTGAAGTGATTTAAGTATCAAACTCGCAGTGGGCAAGCTCGTGTCAACTTTTGAAATTGAATTTTGATCTGTATAGTTTAACTTGGCGCGCCTCATTAAATTAGCTGTCTGCGTGAACCATGAGACAGGGACATATCTGCTCCGGTCCACAGACTATAAGGGAACCAGGTCACTCCATCTACCCAGAGCACACTTTACAGTGTCCGGGTAGTGGCAGACGGAGATCACAGTGGCCGTACTACCGCTGCGGCTATCAGTGTTGCTAAGGGTAGAGACGCCTATTTGACCCCGGAACTTACCATCTACTTGGAATCACAGCAGCGTAACCCACTTGTCCTCTGATCTGCCTTCGTGGGAATCGGCTCTGTAGAAGGGAGAGATACCCAATCTACCCAGGTGCCTGTCACCAACCCGAAGTCATAGCAGCATTATTGTACTGCCCGCTGAGAAGCATCTGCTTATTCAAACATAAATACAATAGCCTCAAGTGACAGGACACCATTCATATGTATATGTTTGCAAGTGTTACCTCAACATTATTATTGCCAGTCTGATCCTTGAATCACCTCAGTCTCATTGTGGTATAACTTATAATAAAGGAAAGTGAAATTGTATCAAGACATTCACCACTGCTACAAATTGTGTTTACATGTACATATGTTGTTATTGTCTAACCTGTGAATCCCTTATGAGTAAGATGCACTAGTTCATACACCAAACAATTCATACAATAAACTGAAGTGACATTGGATGCTCACCACCAAGGATTTTTTATCATTTTTTAAGACACTCTTTCATATCTTGTTCACACTTCTTACTGTTCTTTTTTTTCTTTTTTTAATATTGCAGAATTTTTAAACAAACATTTAATAAAAGTTCATTTTTATTCATTATGGTTCGTTATATAGTACGTAATAGGCATCATGTGTGTCCTTCTGTGTAATGGGCATTACGGTAAGTGGCTTTATGTGTAATGGGTATTACAAAGTTTGGTAAAATGTGCAATGGGCATTACAGTGTGTGGTATAATGTTAGGCCATGCCCCCTTTTGCCGCACAAGAGCCCCGCCTACTACAATTTGGTGTGGGGGGGGGGGGGCGCGAAACATGCCCTTGCTCCGGGCACCGTGGCACCTAGCTACACCACTGAGTATACAAACATGAAAGAAACAAACTGTGATTTCAAAAAGTGCAGAATACATTTTAAAATGCTTAATGTATTGCTACAGTATGCAGCTAATTTATTCATCTGTAGCTAACCAATTATATTGCATGGTGGCACTAATAAGACAAAACACTGAGATTCTGACACAAGTTATTTTGAACTTCCTGAGCTTCAAAGCACAAGAATCAGATATGATAAAAGTACAGCTGTAAATTCACCAGATTTCCTCCTAGTTAGTTTCCGATGCAGCCTCTTCTCTGTGATGTACAGGTATGTGCACATGTTAAACAGCCCAACACTTCACACAATGGCTCTTTTTTCTGTGCAAATACATGTACAGTACTAAGATATACTAAGCCTTGAAAAATGATAAACTGGAGAGTGATAAACCTCTAACTAATAAGCTCCTACCTGTCATGTTTGTAACACAGCCTGTGACATGGTATTTAGGTGCTGATTGGCTGGCTGTTTATCACCCTCCATTTTATCACTTTTGAAGCTTAGAACATCTGGCCCACTATGTGTTTGCACTGTAGTGCTAACGCCATGGGTGATGGTTGTCCTACTGAGACACCCCCTGGCTGCGGTGCTAATTAGCCACAGTATGTACTGTACTAAAAAGCAGTATAGGTTGTGCCATCAGAGACTGTACCAGCCTTTATTCCCTCAGAATCTCCATCTGAACATGGCAGCTGTTGCCAGTGCAGTGATGCCTTTTAGAGAACTAGCTGACTTTGACTCACCCATGTCTGGCTAACCACCCCCCAGTTACCACCCTGAAGAAGGCCCATCAAAATGTAATGTATCTTTATGCAATTTTCATCTACGTCTTTGTGTGGTTATTATTTAGGCGCTTGCACTGTATCTGTGTCGGCTTAGCCACCACCCCTGAATCAGCAAGCATATTCTGCTACAGCAGGGCTTTCTCAGAAAAAGTAATACAGTACTGTATATCAGCTTGGATAATGTGTATTATTTAGAATTGTTGTATGCTTTACCCATGGCTGTCATGCATGCAGTAGGAATGAAGTGTTTACTCTGTATGGCCGGAATAGCCAACTCCAGTTCACGTTTTCATTACTTTCGTCATCTTTAATGTATTCATTACTAGTAAAGGGACCTGACATTTGCCAAGCAGGGCTCTTAGGTACATATTTGTAGCCCCGAGTATTTTCTGTCACTATGACATAGTTCAGTTAAAACTCCTGATTCACCCTACATATGAGATATAAGTGTGGCACATACAAAGCTTGTATTATGCATGGTCTTGCAATGAGGGCTACAGCAAAATCACATGACAGTCGTATGGAGCCTTATGAGGTCATCATGGTACTTGCAGTGTGTACATTTTGTAAGCATTCTTGGTTGTTAAAGGACAACAGGTCCAATTGAGAAAAAAGTTGCAAGTATACAGTACAGTAGGGTGTTTGAGCTTTCTTGATCGGCTATTAATATTTATATTCACAGTATGCACGTGGCATGTAATGTACTCTACATTGGGGGTCCAAATTTTTCAGAATGGTTATTTTTACGCATTTTGCCGCATTTCTCCGCATTCTCACATTTTGCTTTTGACATTCATTGATGACATTTGATTTTGACATTTATATTTTTTTTGAAAGAAAATTTTTATTGTGAAGCTCATCAGAAATAATCAAATAACAAATGGCTTACACTGATCATGATACAGACGTTCACATGCATAATGTCGTACATAGCAGAGAACAGTGAATGTGATATATCAAAACTGAGCTCACATTTAATTATTTTTCTACAGTTATATTTAATGCAATTCTTATTCATCTCGTAATATTGCTGACCATATCAGATATTCATTTGTAATAGTTTGATTACACTGGCTCTTGATTAATACCAGCACATATATAAAACATTAAAATAAACGTGTAAAGAACCAATAAATAGCAGTGAGCACGAAAACCTAAAAAAAATGTGGGTCCCTGGGTCCCCTCACTTACAAAAATCGGGGTCCTACCTGACCTTTTCGGGGTCCCAACGGAATAAAGCCTCCTCCCCTCCCCCATTATTCCACACACCGTTATACCCATTATGCCACAAAGTTATGCCCATTACGCATTATGCCACACACTTATGCCCATTATGCCACAAAGTTATGCCCATTACGCATTATGCCACATCGTTCTACCCATTCCAAAACATGCCACACACCATAATGCCCAGTACTTTTATACATTCTGTAATATATATTGCACCATCTCTGAAAGTGGGCACCCAACCTTCCCCTGGGACCCTTAGTACTGCATATACTACAGCAGACAGGTGTGCAGACTCACTTATCCAGTCTGGCCAGCAGGTTCTCCTCTGTGACATTACTCCAGGATCTTCTTCACTAAGTTGGAGGCAGTGGTGCAAGTAGAAAAAAAGGCTCAGTGGGCGTGATCATATGACAGAAGGGGGAGTGGCTATATGACAGAAGGGGGAGAGGCTATATGACACAAGGGGGAGTGGCTACATGACAAAACTTTAAGCCCCCAGTGCCAGATATGCCCCCCCACAGTGCTAGGTATGCCCTCAGTGCCACACATATATGCCCCACGGTGCCAGATATGCCCCCACAGTGGCACACATATGCCCCCACAGTGCTAGTTATGCCCCCAGTGCCAAATATGCCCCCACAATGCCACACATATGCCCCCACAGTGTTAAGTATGCCCCCAATGCCAGATATGCCCCCACAATGCCACACACATGTGCCCCCCACAGTGCTAGTTATGCCCCCAGTGCCAGATATGCCCCATAATGCCAGACATATGCCCCCAGTGCCAGATAAGCCCCCCACAGTGCTAGTTAAGCCCCAGTGCCAGATATGCCCCCACAATGGTACACATGCCCCCACAGTGCCACACATATGCCTCCACAGTGCCAGAAGCCAGCAGCCCTTCTGGTGTCCGGGTCTCCCCTCCTCCCCCGCCGATGCTGCTTCTTCTTCCGGGGACAGGGGAGCGCATCGTGGATTCGCGTGTCTCTCCTTCCCCAGCTTCACTGTGTCCAGGCCGCCAGCCAATCATACCTCACGGGCTGGCTCCTGATTGGCTGTCGGCCCGCAAGCTATGATTGGCTGAGAGCCCAGTCTGTCACAGGGAGGGGAAGGAGCGACAAGAGATGCACTCCCCTCGGCTCCAGTGGCAGCAGTGGCGGGGCAGCGGAGACCCGCTGCTCGGACCCTGCCTGTCACACTGCTGCTGCTGATCTCCGGCGCCAGGTGGCCAATCCGGATGAAGCGCGTCCCGGGGGACCCGCCCCTTTTATAAAAGTGAGTCCCTGGTCTTTGGTTTGGGGTAAAATACGCGCTATAGCGCATATTTGCGAACCCTGAAATAGAGATAAAGTGACAAGATGAGTATCACAGGGAGCTAGCAGCTTATTAGCTCATTAGAACACAACATCCTTATTCAGTCTCAAGGGATAGAGACAGAGTGCCGGGTTAAGCAGCACAGAAAGGCAAGGTACTGTACATCTTGTATGCTTAGTGCAAGCAAAAGTGCCCAACACTAATTGAAAGTAGCTGGTGACAATCCACCTACAGTAGGTGCTAATAAAGGGCCAATTCAGACTTGTTCACACAGGTCTGAATTTCCCTGATGGTGAGGGACTGCGCATGTACAGTCCCCTGCAGCAAGTGTCTTTGGATAAATGTTCATTTATTGCCTGATTGACAGGCAGGGGGCATTCTGGGGTGGGCTACCGGTATTTCATGGGCGTGCCCACAAAAAACGGTGGACGCACTCCTAGGAAATGCTGAGTGGACCCCAGCAAACGTAGGAGTGCCCCTGCCTGCTCGGGGCTGGCGGATGATGTCACATGATGTCAGTGCCCGCCCCTGATTCGCATAAGACCGTTCATCTGAAAAGTAAGTCCCGGCTTACTTTCAGCTGTGAACAGATCAGCTCTGAATTACCCCTGTCTGTTGTGCAGTGTAAATATAAAGTACAAGACATCGTGGAAGAAATATTTTCTTTTAGTTCCCTGTTGCTCAGTACTGTCGGCTATACACCCCCATCCCAAACTTTTGGGCTGCAATGGGGCTAGTAAATGAAATAACATATATTGGACCACTTAGTGCTTGCTGGCACACATTAGCTAGTCTACCAGATGCAGTTATAATACTATAAACCATTAAAAACTATGGTAACCTCAAGTGTTGTACTATAATGAGGGTCTGGGAGACGGAACAATGTTAATTAAACCATTGAGTATGTAATGGTCACATTCAGAGATTTGATGACTCTTCCAGACCCCTGAAAATATTCCATAGAATTATAAAGCGACTGTGGCATTAAATAAGTGGAAAACTAATTTCATTTCTTGTATGGGATGTGCGTGTAAAGTGTGCTTTCTTTCTATAATGCGAGGAGAATGGTACTCACCTGTACTGCAAGGGTTATAGTGGTTTCCATACCCTGGATAATAGTGGAGATGCTTATTTTATCCAGTTCAGAAATGACGCCAAAGATTTCTCCCAGATATAATTACTTATAGGAATTAAAAATATTTTAATATATTGATATCATAATTTGAAAAAGTCTGTGCCACGTTGTGATTTAGCGTGCTGGATTGTGCACTAGCTAGCTAGTTTTCAATAGTATGCCAGGTAGTGCACTATATCGTACTGTGTGTATGCACTATCCGACGTACGATGAGCGCTCCCGCCGGTCATATGGGTGGGAGCCTCTGGGATGAATGTGCAACTCAATTCTGGCTACAAAACATACCATAGTATTGTGAAATAACAATACAATTTTAGTAAATAAAATAATGCACTAAGAAGCTTTGAGACACTTCTAAGATAAATGTAACACCTCACATTTCTCCATACAATATTACAACAAAACTTAGTGTGTCAACATATTGTATATTATTTTCAGCACAAATCGTTTGCTTTTGACCACCGGACGTTCCCGGTAAATAGTATACAATATTGTATGGTACATAGATCGTACCGTCTGTACGCACCTTAAAATACATGTGCAGTTATAGCCAAGGCACACACCTCATTGGTTCCCACTGTTAGGGAAACGGATCAGGTCTAGCGCCAGAGAAGATGAGGAAACACCGGGGACAGCGGTAGGTAGAGAGTTTGACTGGGGCAGTACACCTGTCAAACTGTAACGCAGGTATCATAAGGCACTTCAATAAAAGACCTAGCTGTTACAATTATATTAGAAAACAAACCTGGGGGACCAGAATCTGGTCAAACAGTAATGGGTAAACCGTTACATAGGGTCAAGGGAGTGTTCACATAACTGTTTTGTAATATTCTAGCAGTTAGATTTGTCTGCTTGCCAAAATCTATTTTATGGATAATGGTAGCATTTGCATGGGGACTCCCTTAAAATGCTGAGCGTTACCATGTCAGAGCATCCCCCCGCCCCCCCCCTCCCCCCCCCCCGTGCGAGTACCATGCCGACAGTGCAGGTCGGCAAAGGCGCCCAAGCAGAATCCCTGCACATGCGCATATGAGAATATGTACATGCGCAGGGCACAAACATCAGTCCCCCATGCAAACACACGGGGGGCAGATTCGATTAGAATGAGGGCCTTTGTGTGGTATAAAATTCGACTTTTAGAATGTCATCACTAGAATGTCGATATGAGCATTAGGCCGACAACCAATATGTCAGTATTAAATAATGCCAACATGGTTAAAATGTCAGGAAAAAGAAGAAATATGAACAGCGCCTCTTTGCTACAATGAAGTACACACAACCAAACGGTTTAAATATTTATATTACAAAAAATTCATTTGCACATCAATACAATTATACATAAAATACAATAAATTACTGATTGATATGCTCACTCCTGGGGAAATAAAGCAATAATTGAATGGCTCAGTAGTTGAACAAGGGGTGCATACACTTTACCAATTGGCTGGATGTGTTGATTGATAAAGCTACAGCCAGTAGTGAAATGCGTCAGGTGTTTCCTCACTCCTGGAGTCACTTTTTGGCTCAAGGACTGCCACCTTACCACTGGGACTCATTTGGTCACTTCCCTCACTGTGGAAATTCCACCACCCACTCCACAGGTGACCCCTGATCATTCATCTGCTATCCGGACATCCCTGGGTATAACCCTCAGGTGCAACTGGGCACCAATCGAAATCAAGGACATTACATCTTTACCTGCCGTCCCATTGTGTTTCCTCCAGCGGTTTCAGGGGCACCGCATCACCAGAGAGGACCCTTGGACAGTTTGGGATTCAATATCCGGATCAACTCACAGACACCTCCAGTGGCCTAAAATCTGAAGACCATAATATCAGAGAGGATCTGTGACACCTTGTTCCACCTCCCCCATTTCATGGACAGTGACCCACCATCCAGCCAATTGGTAAAGTGTATGCACCCCTTGTTGAACTACTGAGCCATTCAACCATTGCTTTATTTCCCCAGGAGTGAGCATATCAATCAGTAATTTATTGTATTTTATGTAAATTTGTATTGATGTGCAAATGAATTTTTTATAATATAAATATTTAAACCGTTTGGTTGTGTGTACTTCATTGTAGCAAAGAGGCGCTGTTCATATTTTCTTTTTCCTGGTAATCTATTGTTAGGGTTTGACTACCCCTAAACTGAACAGCAGTCCTCTCCTTAGAGGATCAGCTCTTGTATAGGCTCCCTTGTCTTTGCCTCCAGTAAAAAAAGACCTTTTTCGATATATGGTTAAAATGTCGACATGTTCATAACATCAGTGGGAAACATGTTGACACCAGAATGCTGACGTACACTTTTATTTGCTTATTGTAGTATGTAATGCTTACATGTTGACCTTTTTACTATGTCTGCATTTTTGAACGTTGACATGTTGATTAACAACCTAAAGTCCATTTCGACATTCTGATGGCATTCAGACCTGCTGACATCCTGGATGTCAACCTTATGACTGGATACCCATAAATATAGCAATGTTTTCATTTTAACCGCTGAACTTTTTTTTATCTTAACCCAAGGAAACACTGACAGGCATTCCGTGGCGGGAGCCCAGTGCTAGCCAATGCTACTTCCTCACATGCAGCCAAAGATCCCATACTGTACGTACATACGCTCCATAAATTAACTCAGTGCCTATTGTACTTGTACAGAAACCCATACCCATTTGTAGGGTGTATGAGGATGTTCAGGGACCGCCTACATTTTACTTAAAAAACATAAAAAAAATCATGACGATAACTTCTACTGGATGGTGCTTGGCTAATCACATCTCTGTCATTCAGTGGAACTATTCTAGCAAGATATTGTTTAATAACATTAAATGGTAGCCATGTTGTACTTTCCACTTTTTTATCCACCGCACCTACGCATATGGCAAGACTACATGGCAAGTGTTCAGATGCTGTAATAACGCTGTCATTAGGGAAATAATTTAAAAGCTGTGATATGCAATATTAAATTGAATGCTCTGTAAGCCATGTAGTGGAAGGAAGCCAAAACTCTTAAACTGTTCTTCACCATATGTGCACGATGCGCATTCCAAAATTGCAGTAGGAGATGGTGTTCCCTCACTGTCCCCCCCAGATTCATGCTCCATTCACTCCTGTAGCCATTCATAGCATTTATTATTTTCACTTCTAAATTCCTCCAAAACTACTTATACTGCTTTATAGATCAAGTGTTCGCTTTGAAGTGCTATGATTTCAATTTGACAGTTATAGTTATTCTATTTGGTGAGTATTTTTTAAACCCCATATTAATGCAAAATATTATAGATTAGAACCAAACATTGAAATTGCGCAAAAGTGCAACTGGTGGCGGTATTCTGCAGGGGGCTGCCCAGCGATGTGCCCAAAAAAATCCGCATTTTACAGGCCGCTTCCAGAAAACACCTCATCACAGCCCCTCAGAGCTTAAACTGCGATCACCAGGCATTTGAAGTTTAAGTGTTCACACATACGCACTTGGGTGTGTGCATATGCGCAGATATCCGGAAATCACATTCTGTGAATTAGGCCCATGACAAACTATCATCATGGATGGAAAAATGTATTATAATGACTTGATATTAATAATCTGTGTATTGATGTGTGCTGCTAAAGTAGTTTTATGTAATAATAATAGTTTTTATTTAGTAGGTGCGATTATACATTGGGAACGTTAGTATTTTGCAATTTTTCCCAATGTTCCACCAGTTTCTTTTTATGGGTATTAATTAGATTTCCGATTTTAAAAAAATATATTTTTTTTTTGTGTGAAAACCACCAGGTTAAGTAAAATCTGTGTGTTTTTACCGATATACAGTAGCTGGAACTTATTTGGGATTTTGTTACAACAGCCTGAGGCAGGTAATAGGAAATCCCTGAAATCCTGGGACAAGTGCCAGCCTGTACGGGCTAGCCCCACGCAATGCAATTACCCACGATCAATGGTCTGGGCTAATTGGATACCCCCTACTACTACTACTAATTACTTTTATTATTATTATTTCTAGGACCGAAATATCTTTACACTTTACATAAAGAGGATCAGTGCAATTGAGCATCCTCTTTCTAGCCCCCATTTCTGCTTACTATCTACATTCCCTACCACACACATACAAACATACACATGGATCTATTTTTATTGTCATCAGCAATTAACCTACCAGTGTTTTGGGGTGTGTTAGAGAAAAGCGGGGTAACTTATACAAACCCATGCAAACACAGGGAGAACTTATACATTTGTTTACAGCTAAACAGATGTACATTAAAGCTCCAGAAATGTAATCTACACTCTACAGCCAAAGATGTCTGAGGAATGTTGTACACATCGTCATATTGTTGGACAGATAGTTGGAGCAGGACGACAGATTTAGGACAACTAGCAGGATTGTCATAAAAGCTTCCAGACAGGAACTGTGGTTTCCTAGTAACGGCACATCCCGTATGAAGACATATCCACTAAATCTGTTGTTTACTCTATAATAAATAGCATTCTAACTAAGTTTTTTATTCAGTACTCTTATGTCACAGTTCTATGGAGCAGGGAACAGAGGGTAGAACAATAATATATCTCACGGGTGTATCGTACAGTAGGTCCTTGTTATGGTACAATAATGCTACAGGTGGTGATGGTGGCGGTTGTGGGGTTAAGATCAGTAATTGCCTACTTCTGGTGTGTTGAAAGGGGGAGTGGGGCAGTTCTGGAATGGATAGTTTACAGCCTAACGGGCCCATATACTATAGGGTTGCATATGCAATGCGATCTGGACGGGATCTACAATCCAGGATCGCATTGCAATATTTAGACTGAATGTATTGTCCTACAGATGCAGTGACAGGGGCTTCAAAGGGAGCCTGTCCCTGTGATTTGCATACCTGGGTGTAGGGGGTCTGTAGGCTACAATGGGCTACCACCATCTCAGAATGGCAGTAGCCCTGGGACCTGCCTAATATTGATACATCGGGCAGCGTCGCATCCCCTATAGCAACCTATTAGGGACACAGCTGCTGATGGGGAAGGAGCGATCACAGCAGGGGTCGGAGATTCCTGCTGCAGCCCCTACCAGATACATTTGGGGCATACCCAATATATTTACGGCTAGCCCCAGAAAATGTGTGTTTCCGGGGAATTAGCCACAAATGTTATATAATAAATGGGCCCCTAATTTTTTGTGTATCATTTAGGCATTCCCCTTGTCTTGTGATTAGCTGGGAATTATACATATAGTTAGGTTTGTGTAACGGTATCTAATTTATCTTACCTGAGTTCTCAGTGTGTGCTGGGTTTCTCCAATTTATGGTATCATCATATATTTGTCATTGATAATGGCATTACTGTATATCTCATTACACCTGCATTTCTTTCTTATAAGGACCCATAAACTTGCACAGACATGCACGCGCATCATCATTCATACACATAACTTATCAATAAAGACACGGACAACTGAAATTGGCGTAAAAGGGGTCAGCTTTTTATTTGTAAAGGATGGCAGCCTATTTGATCTAACTAAGTAATTATTAAAATCTAGAAAAATGTTAAAATCTGCAAATATTTATTATCTGCCCTCACTATCTATAGTGGTGGGGAGAAGAACGGTTTAAAACTATAGGTAGGACTTAAAACATATTAATAAGCAAAAACTTGAAAAATCCTGAAAAAATAAAAAATATAAAAGGGGCCATCTGCCCCACCGTCCAAGGACAGCCCTCCTGCCTTATCCTTGTACGATAACAACTCACGAGGGAATGGCTCACCGCCCTTCCCTCACGGGGAAAATCACCAAAACTAAAATCGGGCCACCTGTCCTTCCTACCACAACTTGAGGAATATCGCTCAACTAAAATGGCCGAAGGGCCCACCTGGACCGGTGATGCCCTCGTTCCCACATGAAATACTGTAGGATAAGCTATTTTCTAAATTGGAGCTATCCCCAGGGCAAATCTATACAAATCAACTAACTACCGTTCTGAAACCGGCCACTAAACTAAAAGCTGACACAACATAAACATATCTTACTAAGAAAATCCTAAGAGTGGGCGGGTCAGCAACAATCAGAAGCAAAGAGACAGAGGCTTCTGGAAAGTTCAGTAAACCCCATACAAACCACACCCCCTTGCCTATGAAACAACCAATCAACTGAAATCTAGCCTAACACCCACCTCCTTCACAAATAACACGCCAAACTCCGCAGTCTGTGTATTCCTGATGTGCAGCATTACAGTCTGGAAAGTTTATGTCATTCCAGGCACACAAGGCACCTTTCATGATCTTTCTCTGCCCTTCTTGTCTGGACAAGGAATTCCTACTTCTCTTTACTGCTGCAAACTTCCTTATTTGTTTTGTTAGTCTGTTGGTCATTTTTTGCTCTTGACCACTGTGCTTCCACTGATTCTTGATCTTGATTATCCCCCATTCACTAATTCCCTGGCATCAGCTAGTGTGCTCAGCTGCAGATATTACTCTGGTACTTCTTCCTGGATCATCAGACAGGACACAATTTGCAGGTCCAGGTCACTTAGGTCCTACATGATAATGGGGAGATGTATTTAGCCTGGTAATAAGATAAAGTGGAAGGTGATAACACACTAGCCAATCAACTCCTAACTGTCATTCTTTAAACATAGCTGATTGGCTGGTGCCTTATCACCTTCTACTTTATCTCCACTTTATCTCTTCACTAGGCTTGATACATCTATCCCCCCGGTTTTTAACCAGCAACTTTAATTGTATGTGACTTTTATAGATGTGTATGCAATCTCAGCATGCCTCTCTGGGATAGAAATGCCCATGCCCAATAATTTTCTAGGCAGTTACAAAGTAGCAGCAACGTGCTTTCCTCTGTCAGTGGTTTCATTTAGATGCTGAGTGATGAATCCTGTAGGGTATTATAAAGCAAAATGAATGAATGAAGACAATAACATTATATTGCAAATGATCCCAGAGCTAGATTTGGCACGAACAGTATATCTAATTTAACACAAGACTCCTGAGAACCAAAACTTCATTCTTAGAACAGTTACTCAATGACAGCATTAATCACTCTGGAAATATGATCTTTGGCTCAAAAAATGTAGGATGAAGCAGTGTACAGTATACATGTACTCCCCTGACCTGCAGAATATTATCTGATATTACTGGAGATCGCACTGTGAGCCTCAGTATTGGCTCCTTATGAGCTTCAATAATTCACTATGTCCCCTGCACCATTTATAGATTGTAAACAAGGGTGAGTTAGGGCTGTCTGACAATTGCTGTGTACATCCCCGAATAACTTGTATGAGATGAATAGAAAGACTGTTTTGCATTGCAAAAAATGATTTATGAGTGACATTGTGGCTTGTGACAGTTGCATTTGGGACAGCTAAGTAGGTTATCTCGATGATTTGATTTAATATTACTGTACATGTACTGTATATGAATGACTGGAGAACATTTCCTTTCTGTAGAACACTAGGGGACTATTGTTGCTCTTACAGTATATGGACATACAGTATTTGTCCACCAGACCAAGTGACTAAGCAATTGGACAAATGCTCATCTGATATACAGTAGTTGTTATTGTCATAATTTCATATACAGGTTGAGTATCCCTTATCCAAAATGCTCGGGACCAGAAGAATTTTGGATAACGGATTATTCCGTGTTTCAGAATATTTTCATATTTCAATGATGTATCTTGAGGTATTTTGCACTTATGTTGTACAAACACATCAAACACATGAAACGCACACAAATATATTTTATTTGTGCATAAAACAAGGTTTCAAAACGTGAAACAAAGTTTCTGTACAATCTCAGGCACTGTATTTGAATGCCAAGCTATCATTTTCTTGCAGATATTTAGTGCCAGTTACATATAATGTCCCCAGTAGTGCCAGTTACATATCATGTCCCCATTAGTGCCAGTTACATGTCATGTCCCCAGTAGTGCTGTTACAGATGTGCCCAGTAGCGCTGTTACATATCATGTCCCCAGTAGTGCCAGTTACATATCATGTCCCCAGTAGTGCCAGTTACATGTCATGTCCCCAGTAGTGCCAGTTACATGTCATGTCCCCAGTAGTGCTGTTACAGATGTCCGCAGTAGTGTTTTTAGCAAAAATAATAATAAGTTTCTCACTTTTCAGAATGCATGGTTTTCGGAATTTGGCTAAGGGATACTTAACCTGTGTATATATATATATATATATATATATATATATATATATATATATATCCTGATGAATGGGACATAGCAGACACAGTCCCCGAAACGTCGCACTAGATGGATTAAATGACCATTCTTATTTTACCTACCGAGAGTCTCCGCGTGCCATCTGTTTATTTGGAGAATGTATTGGCTGAATTTGTAGCCCGCAGGAGGGCATCGGAGCAAGATATCCCCAGGGGGGGGGGGGGGGGGCAGGAGTGCCGGGAGGACATTGGAAAGTATATATATATATATATTTATATATATATATATATATGCACGTAAGGGTTTGACCCTGAAAGCGCTTCCAATAGTAGATAGCGGCTACCTCTACAAAATCCCCCCTGTTAGTGGGAGATGAAAACAAAGACACAAGAAGAGATGTAGAGGGCGCTATTGAGATTCCCACCACCTTGTCATGTGCTCAAGCTTCAAGCAAATCGACAAAATGACATTTCAATAACATTTATTTAAAACACATAGATGTGACATTCGCAAGTTTAGATTCTTTGAAACCGCATGGATCCACCAGCAGCCCGGCTCGCCATCTGACTGAAACACGCGCGTCTCAGTTTCCGTCGGCAGGGCGACGGGAACCCTGTCTGTCTCCGCTTCAGGGAGACGGACAGGGTTAGGGGGGGTGCGGGGAGGCGGCGGGACCCCGGGTGACCGCCGACAAGCCGGCGGTGACCCGGGGGAATTGATGGAAGAGCCGTCGGGAGGGGGCGTGCGCGCATCTTGTGCACGTGCGTCCCCTTCTCGCTGTACAGATGGCGGCTGGTGGGGGATGGCGGCTGGCGTCGCCATCGCCATCCCCTGCAAGGATGAGTCCTGCCCCATCTGTATATATGAATTACAATTTCCAATGCACTCACAGTAATCCTCCTTTGATGCTGGAGTACTGCTACATTTGCCAACAGGTGGCTTTGTAAATAGAAAAATCCAGATACAGGGCACTCACCAATTTCTTCAGTTGCTGTTATGGCCTAACCCATTACAGGAATCGCTACTTGGGATTCATGTCATGGGCTGTGCCATGGCTAAGTACCATTCTAGGACAGAAACATTTGTATTGTCACTATGAGGAATAAATAACTAACTGTAGAAATTGGTGAGTGCCCTGTCTCTGGATTTTTCTATATAAATATGTATAAATCCTACGTTTGCCCTAGTAAAAGTAGTGTAATGGATCCTTGGGGATAGTAGCAGAACTAGTAATTGGCATGCCCAGGTGGAACAAGATGCGATGGCATTCCCTGGCAACCACCCCCATCAGACGCACAGAAGATTGATAAATATATGTGGGTGCAAGCAGGGCAGAGCAGTGCAGACAGACAAGTTACAGCAGGTGTCGTACACCATCGCCATGTCAGAGCTGCAGTGTGTGGCTGCCTCCTTGGATTTCATGCTGGGAACAGAGAAATAGAGGGGAGAAGGGCTCACTACTCCCCTCCAGCCACTCCTGCTTTGTTTTAGCCACCGGCAATCAGTCTGGCTCGTTATTAGTACAGTATCGGACTGACCTGCTGATTATGCTGCTGGCTGCAGGCCACTTTATTGCAGCAGGCCCTGGCGCGTACCACCATTAGTTTTGCCCATGCTGTGTGATATATTGGTGTGGAAGATGTGTAATGTATGGGTGTATTCATTATGATAAAATATAAGTTATAGTATAGTTTTCCATTTTCCACAATTTTTTAGTTAAAAGAAATGCAATTTATCATTAACTTAATACAAAAGTATCATTTCTGAAAAGCTGCTCCTTTTGCTGCTGAGACAGCTTTTCAAAAGTATATACTGCCCTGCTTCTCCAGGACCCTATGGGGCTTTCCTTGTGTGTTCCCCCCATTGTCCCCTTGTTGCATCCTCTACCTGGTGTCCTCTCCCACTACCCGCACCCATGCTGTATCTTATCACTCCTACCCTCATCCTCTGAACTTTCCTGTGTTCGCTTCCAATCCCCCCACCCACCCCCATAGCTCCCCGGTGTCCTATCTACCCCTCCCCCACACTGAAATCCTCTTAATTTTCACCAAATTTTGTAGAAATTGAAATATAATGAATAGATCTCTTAGGGTGGTAGTAATCTTTAGGTAGCATTGGAGAATCCATGTGGACATAGCGTGAGATAGATGTGGAGGTGGGAGGTCAGGGATAATTAGGGATAAACTAGTAAACATGTGTCATCAGTATAAACAGTACTGTAGGAAGACTCAGTAGACTAGTTCACTAAAAGAAGGTTTATCTGGGTCAACAACAGATACTGGAAGTTCTGGGAGTGAGGGGTGTGGCCTGCACCCAGGTGTCACCTTGGGACGGTGTGACACCAAAGTGCTTACTCTCCTGCAGTGACGGGCTCGGGGGTTCTACAGTGTGTAATATTGCTGCAGAACGTTGAACTATAAGAGGCCATACCACCTTTTTGCCATCTCCAGTTCGGCTGGGGTAAAAGCAGAATGTGCACTGCATGTCATCAGACCCTGTGACACCTCTGCATACTAGTATTTACTAAAGTTATGTACTGTACAGTAGGAATACCTACCTCCTGGGATTGCTCATCTGAGAAGAGAGGACCTCTGGGTTTATAATCCAGGAGTCATATTGCACAATGGTCAGGGGATGGAGAGCGATCCTTTGCATACCAGCAATTTGCAGCCCCATGGACTTCTTTGTGGACTTTGAGGATTACTCTGGCAGACCCTTTTTAATACTGGGGGATCCATACGTATTGTGGCAAAGTTCCGGACATTCCTATTTTCAAAGGTTTAACCACATTATTTACTTTGATACATCTCGCGTAAAGAGGGAAATGTGGCAAAGATACTTTGAGCGAGGAAGTAACATAGAAAGTGCAGCTGGATCCGAATAAAGTAACCAGGTGAGAACTATGGGCCTTATTCTGGTTCACTCCTTCTGGCAAATTCCTTCTTAGCTGGACAAAACCATGTGCACTGCAGGTGGGGTAGATGTAACTTGTGCAGAGAGAATTAGATTTGGGTGGGGTTTTACTTCAAAGTGAGATCTATATTGCAGTGTAAAAATAAAGCAGTCAGTATTTACCCTGCACAGAAACAAAATAACTCATCCAAATGTAATTATCTCTGCACATTTTACAGCTGCCCCCCTGCAGTGCACATGGTTTTGTCCATCTGAGAAGGAATTTGCCAGGAGTGAACTAGAATAAGGCCCTATGTTACCAGGTACAGTGGATTAAATGGTGGGCAATAGAATAGCATGTGCCTTCCAGGATAATAAAAGCAGTCAAAATGACTAGCTAATTGTTATTAATTGAATGATTGCAGGTTCCCTTCTGAAACTGATTAGAGGTTTGCTAATTTATTGTCCCATATCATATGATCTTGTGGGCCTATTATTGTATGAAATGTTTTGCTGCTTATATTTTTGTACATGGACATAAGTATGGCTGGTGTAAGCATGAGTATGTAACTGGTGCAGAACTGGATGCATCTCCAGATGCCCAAAGCTCACATATCGGTGTCTGCACTACTTTTACAGTCATCTTGATTTGTTGCTGGTTATATATTCAGCTCAGCCTTAACCCCCATTAAACTTTGCATTGGTCACTTCGGTTATGGCAATGTCACGAGAATGCTGAGGTCAATAACCGGACTGCAGTAAGTTGAGTGAAGTTAGTGAAAGGAATTAAATTGTGTCAGGTTGTTGTACATAACTTGTTTCTCAAGTGGATTGGAGTCAGAGGTTAGGGACAGAAATAGGGCAGTAGTTGTATATAGAGGCTGTGCCAGGAGATGACTTCTGTAGGATTAATGAAATGACCTTGGGGTTACATGTGGATGAGAATGTGCCAGGGAAGAGAGATGGGTTGAAGAGAGAATCTACAGTTGGCCATATAACAAAAGAGAGGGAGTTGTATGACAGTGTGAGGGATGGGAATGTGGCTGCAGATTCTAGGGGGATAATATGAGACCAAGCTCTTGGTGAAGATAGTGTGCTGTTGAGTAATGTATAGTAAGTATAGAAGAAGGTGGTTTAGATAGAAAAAGATTGACAGAGTAAGACTAAAGGCCCCCAGACACTAGGGCAATGTACATGCAATTTCGATGTACATGCAATTTGGGCAATTTACATGCGATTTAAGAGTTAAATCGCATGTACAGTGCCCAGTTTGCATGAAC
Source organism: Crinia signifera (assembly GCF_055691185.1). Lineage (NCBI taxonomy): Eukaryota > Metazoa > Chordata > Amphibia > Anura > Myobatrachidae > Crinia > Crinia signifera. Next base: position 262,318,018 of record NC_139219.1, read on the forward strand.
ATGACAAGAGGTGTGATGCAATGCTCGTTCTCGTGCACATTACATCACACCTCCTAGGTTGCACCTGCCGCCGGTTAAATCCATCGCAGCCTGCCGGGTCATCAGGAGCAGTGCCGCTGGTCATGCGAGGCATCGTTGCTGCAATGCCTCCTCTCCCTGCTCCCTCCCTCCCTAGAAGAACCTCACAAAGCTGCTGCTGCTGCTGACGAGTGCTGAACATTTTCACTTCAAGGCAACTGCCACCAAAGTTTGTATTTAATCACTGATCCGTGCAGGCTTCAGCCAAATATGTCTGGAAAATTAGTATTTTCTAGTTGTATTTTTTGCTGAATTACTGGCCGAATTCAGCAGTAATATTTAGGCCAGCCTGTCAGCAGCACTTCTGGGGGCGGGGCCTGATGGAGACATCATCAGTCCCTGCCCCCAGTAATGCAAATCCCGCAATATGCGGGTTTTGGGTGAGGGGATGGGCCTAAATACACGTGATTTGCATGTTTAGCCCTGCCCCTTCCGCTGAAAAGATACGAATCACGGCAATTTAAAGCTTCTGCCACCAGGTACATGAGGGGCGGAAGGGGGTCCATCGGAATCCGGGAGGGTTGCCCACCTTTCCGGGGGGCTGGGAGGGGGACACATTTTTGGGATCCTCCCGGCCATTCCGCGAGGGTTGGCAACCCTGAGATAGATTGCATGTGATTTATCACAGGTTGATAAATTGCATGCAACATATCTGATGTGAAAAAAAACCCTCAAGTACAGAATCTGACATGCAGGACTCCCAGGAAGCTGCCGGGGAGTTCAAGGGAAATCTCGTGGAATTTCAAGCGTCTGATAAATTTCCCTAGTGTATGGCCACCTTAAGGCCAGAAGGATATAAATCCATTAGAGACTGTACAAAGAAGGGCAACTAAAATGGTGCATGGCCTACATCACAAAACCAGGAAAGACTAAAATATCTTCATATGTATAGTTTAGAGCAGAGAAGGGAAAGGGGAACATGATAGAAACTTTAATATAATACAGAAATAATTAAATAAAATATATCAAGGGTTTAACAAAGTACAGGTGGGAGACAGAACACGGGGACATGCACTAAAAACTAGAGGGAGGAAGATTCAGGAGAAATTTGAGGAAGAATTTCTTCACACAAAGAGTAGTACATAAGTGGAATAGCCTCCCATCAGAGGTGGTAGAGTCAAGTACAGTAGAGCAATTGAAGCATGCTTGGGATAGGCATATTGATATCCTTACAGATAAATAAGGATTATATGGTTTGAGGTACCGTTTAAAAAGGGGGCAGACTAGATGGGCCAAGTGGTTCTTATCTGCCATCAAATTCTATGTTTCCATGTAAGGATGAGATATACTAAGCCTTAAAAGTGATAAAAAGGTTGTGATAAAATACCAGTCACTCAGCTCCCAACTCTCATGCTACAGGCTGTGTTTGAAAATGGCAGTAAGGAGCTGCAGATTGGTTGGTATGTTATCATTCTCCATTTTATCACTTTCCAAGGCTTAGTACAATACATCTGAGTGATATTCCAGTTGTATGATCTGGAAGGTGCAGTGTGAAGAGAGTGCCAGGATTCCCCAATGCTTTTATCACTAAACATATCCAAATGCCTAAAGTTGGCTTGAATGATGACCCTTAGGACACCCAGTCTTGTTTCTTATTTATACAGTATGTTGATGGAGGGCTTTATACTTGGAGTTCTTGCAGTAAAGTCATGTTTATAAAGGAAATGTATAATTTACGTTGTATCATTACATGGAATCCAATTTTGTTTTCATTTGCATTCTTACAATGTTGCTGAGTTGTCTCTTGGATAACTTTTGCTTCCTATCCCTTCCTGTTTTATGTTCTTTTTGGCTGGTCTCTTTATAGCATTTTACAACACTCCCAACAGTGATTCAGGAATTTTAGTTTGCATGCTGATCTCTTGGTGTGATTTTATTTCTTTTTCTAAGGAGAAGCACATTTTCTCTCACATTTAATTATTTTCATTCCCTTTCATGTTGCCCTTTATTAGTAACACAGGGGGTTATTTTGGTTAATTCTTTCTGACAAATTCCTTCTTAGATGGACAAAACCATGTGTACTGCAGGTGGGGCAGATGTTACTTGTGCAGAGAGAGTTAGATTTTGGTGGGGTTTAACTTCAAAGTGAGAACTACAGTATATTGCAGTGTAAAAATAAAGCAGCCAGTATTTTCCCTGCACAGAAACAAAACAACTCACCCAAATCTAATTCTCTCTGCACATTTTACATCTTCCCCCCTGCAGTGGACCATGGTTTTGTCCATCTAAGAAGGAATTTGTCAGAAAGAGTGAACCAAAATAACCCCCAGAGTAACAACGAAATATGTGCTGCAAATAACTGATGAAAATTACATCAAGTGATTGCACTAATGAAAGTTTAAAATCATTATATTCATGGAAACTCTAAATAAATGCATTTTTCAATATTTAACAAATGGAATTTTCACTGAAAATAAACATTTCTGTTTATTTGTAATAATTAGACAAAATGTTATCAAATACTTTGATTCAAATATCTATTTAGACTAAATTATGTATTGTAATTACATCTCCTGTAATAATTATTTAGCAGAATGTACATTCTATTGTACATAAAACATATGAAGGTAATTCTAAATTGCATATATGGGGGATATCCAGTTAACACCAGTAATTTACCGCTGCTAATAGATTAGACAGGAGCTATTCAATTAGCCGCTATAACCAGTGCTTATCTTCCGGTGCTGGCAGTTATCTAGAATTGGTTTTGCCTGCCATAGGGGACAAAACCAAATGTGTGATAAGTGCCTGTTTTATCTCCGATAAATGCCCTGAAAATACATAGCACCTTTTCTCTAGGCCTGCGCATTGGCATACAAAAAATAGGGTTTCTTGTGCAAGCTAATTTGATAGGGGTGATTTTTAAAAACTGTGAAATGCCCCCATTTTTGGAGCTGGTGGCACTATTGTGGTTAATTGGATCACTATGATTATTATTAATCTAAAGAATACTGAATTTTTATCTTTTCTGTTAATGTAAGGTGATCAGTTCAATCATGTGTCATGTTCTTGCACTGGCTATATGCTATACTTAGGGTACCGCTGGATCTGTGGATTGTTTTTTTTGCTGGCTATATGGTTTTGTACAGAAATCAGCAGAATTTGAGGGTGTGAGTCTTGCTGATGTTACTGGGTTTATACACCATTGCAATTGTCATCTCGTTCCCTTTACTGAATTAACCCCTAAATCTACTGTATGAGAAAATATAAACGGGTGTTTTTTTGTATAAGAGATCAACGTTTTAGTGTTTACTTTATATCAGTAGGAATAAATGCTACTTATGTGATATCTGGGCTCCCGTTTTTCTTATGAGACCGCGTCCCCTCGCGGGGCTCGCTGCGCTCGCCACGCTTCGGGCACGGTGGCTCGCTGCGCTCGCCACACTATATAAAATCAACTCCACGCGTAGTTGGATAGTAGGGGTATGAAAAAATGGGGTGCATTTAACATGGGAGCCCAGATATTACATAAGTACCGAATAAATTATTAAATTGTGGAAAATACTCATCCGTTCATCTAAAGAAAAAAAAATTTTTTTTCTAATTATCCCTAGTTTCATTTTTTTTTTTTTTTTTTTTTTAATCTTTGCATTGAAACCAAAATAAGTTTTCTTACTAGTGAGGGAAGTAGTCATACAATTTTTGAAATATGAAAATGACAAATATTTCAATTTGTTCTTTAAATTGTTCAAAAGCTTCATTTTTGTAATTTTGCTGTTCATTGTTTTTATTGACATTTTAATTTTCACATTAGGGGGGGATATAATAAGGGGACTTCTATTTCACATGGGATGTTGCTACAGGCAACCAATCAGAATCAACTTCTTATTTATATAGCACCATCTAGAAGATAATAGACAGTATCTGTTTGGTAGTTATGCACTTATATTGCATTTCTAATATATTTATATTTATTTTATAGCATGAAAAGCCTAAACTCCTGGAACCATTGGATTATGAAACTGCCATTACAGAACTGGAAAACACATATTCTAATGATCCCCTGAAAGATCTTGTATTATTTCCTGCAGATGATTTCTCAGTAAGTACCCTCTATACTAGCATTGTCGTCATCACTCTCATTGCCAGGCACTGACTCAGACTAGGTTGCTTAGATAATAATTGACTATAATCTAAGACAGTTGGCTTTGTTGGTATATTTCTTGAATTGGAGAGAATTCTCTTTACACTGAATTCTTCATTCCTTGTATCAACATCTGCATGTCCCACTGTGCAGGGTGATTCGACTTGTACAGTAATAACAAAGCTGAACTGAAGTCCTTTGTTAAACTATGCTGAATAAAAGTGCTTGGCTTGTGTCCTGCACTGCAGGCCTCAGCAGTTATCTTGTCTCCTGGCATCAGACTGGTGGCTTTTGGTGATAAGAGAAGGACTCCTTACAGTATGTGCTGCGCTACATAATAGATTGGGTTCTTTGTCAGCAGACAACAGTACAGAGAAATTATCTCTGGGCAGTATACAAGGGGAGGCCATGGGTGGCGTAAGTTTGTCCCATTTGCCCGGAGGCAAGACAAATATTGGTGCCCCCCAATAGCTCAATCATCAGTGTCTGTTTCCAGTAAGGCAGGTCATTAGTTCTAATACAGGGAGACACTTGTAAAAATTATGTTAGGAGGAGGATTCTTCCACAAAAGTGATATTGATAGGTTTCAATGAACTGATTCAAACTGGCAGGGGAGGAGAGGTGCCCCCTCAGGAGCAGGAGCCCAGTGGCAGATGACTCCATTGCCTCCAGGAGTTACGCCTCTGAGTGGACGTCTCCATCTATGTTATACCTATACAATGCTGCACAAATGTTTAGTGTCTCTCTTATTCTTATACAATGCAACTTAGCTTTTTCAGAGATACAGATGTAATGTATTTTACTGTATCAGCTACATTCATTTACAGACTTCCTCACGGATAACTCTAAAGTGTAAAGCACTTTTAGAGTTCAAAAGCCATAACCATAAAAATGTATCACTTCATATGCCAAGCCCTGAAATTATGTGTTAAAAGGATTTTTGAAATGAAATGTTAGTTACTCTTATTGGATGTAAATGCCTTGTTTCCATAATGGAAGATATACGTATTGTTTAGAAGTACCGTTCCTTAGTAATGAGTACGAGTTAGCTCTGCTAAGTATTTCACCAGCGTACTATGCTTGGCTTAGTTACAGGATAAACGTTTTAAATGAGTAGTCCCCATGCTAAATATATATCATAATAATTGCATAAAGTGTTACATTAATAAAGAATAATAGCTCTCCCGTCCTAGATGTACATTGTTCTTGCTCAGTTCCAGTTTGCAATACTGTACGACGTTTTATAGATGGTTATAGCCGGGGTTGCCATACCAAGTTTCCAAAATTTTATCAAATGACTCACACACCCTTGGATTTACATTTTTTTTTGTGAAAAGGGACATAATATTTACCTCTGTTGTATTACATTGGGGTTTTATTTAAAACTAGGTGATCATCGCGCCCTACGGGCGCTCTTCACACCAGCGTAAGAGGCTACGCCCCTTAATTTGTGAACGTTTGTATTGTGAGAAATATGGTTAGAATTGTATGAAAGATGCCCTGTATTGCAGCTTCTGCCAGTGGGTGAGGGTCCAGCGTGGCAGCACAGGAGTACAGGACCGTGGCCCTGAGTCAGTGTCTCCTCCTACTGGGTGGGAGTTAGGGTGCATGAGAGCAGGAGGCTGGGCTATGAGGCATAATAGGGGTATGTGGGTAACACAGCGTCAGCGATTACCCAGTGGTGGAAGTTACAGTTCAGGAGAGCAGGAAGCTAGGTAGTGATAGGGGTGTGTGGGCATACGGGGGACTAAAGAGGGTGGGAGACACTGTGCAGCTTCTGCCAGTGGGTAAGGGTCCAGCGTGGCAGCACAGAAGTACAGGACCGTGGCCCTGATTCAGTGTCTCCTCCTAATGGGTGGGAGTTAGGGTGCATGAGAGCAGGAGGCTGGGCGGTAAAGCATGATGGGGAATGTGGATAGGGGGGCTTGAATCGTGGGAAGGGGGGTTCGCAAATTGCGGGAGGGGGGTTGTCGGGGTTAGTGAATTGCGGGAGGGGGGGGGTTGTGGAGGTCCGTGAATTGCGGGAGGGGCGTGGGGGGTGCCGTGAGTCAAGAGGGGGGGGGGCGCTGGGGGGTGGTGCGGGGGTCCGTGAATCGCGGGAGGGGTCATGAATCGCAGGAGGGGGGGTCGTGGGGGGCTGCGAATCGCAGGAGGGGGGGGTGGGGGGTGCCGTGAATTGCATGAGGGGGGCGTGAATCAAGGGAGGGGGGTGCAGGGGGGTGGTGCGGGGGTCCGTGAATCGCGGGAGGGGGCATGAATCGCAGGAGGGGGGGTCGTGGGGGGCTGCGAATCGCAGGAAGGGGGGTGTGGGGGGGTGCCGTGAATTGCGTGAGGGGGGCATGAATCGCGGGGGGGTCCCCGAATCACGGGAGGGGGTCTGCAAATTGCGGGAGGGGGCGCTGGAGGTGGTGTGTGAATTACGGGGCGGTCGCAAATCGCGAGAGGTGCCGAGGGGGTCCGCAAATCGCGGGAGGGGGGCACTACGGGGGGTTCTGTGAATCGGGGGTGGGGGTCCGCAAATCGCGGGGAGAGGGGCCCGAATTGCGGGAGGGGGGGTCGCAAATCGCAGAAGGGGGGGTGCCATGAAGCAGGGGAGGGGGCGGTGGTCAGCAAATCGCGGGAGGGGGGGTCGCGGGGGGCCCTTTTAATGCTGGGAGAGGGGGTCGCGGGGGTCCCACGAATCGCGGGAGGGAGGGGAGGTTGCAGGGGTCCCGCGAATCGCGGGAGGGGGCTCGTGGGAGGGTGGGTCGCTGGGGTCCCGCGATTTGCGGGAGGGTCGCGGGGGTCCCGCGTTTCGCAGGAGCGGGGGTCCCACGAATAGCGGGAGGGGGGGTCACGGGAGTCCCGCGAATCGCGGAAGTGGGGGTCGCGGGGGGTCCCGCAAATCGCAGGGGAGGACCGCGGGGGTCCCGCGAATCGCGGGAGGGGGTGGTCGCGGGGGTCCCGCGAATCGCGGGAGGGGGTGGTCGCGGGGGTCCCGCGAATCGCGGGAGGGGGGGTCGCTGGGGTCCCGCGATTCGCGGGAGTGTCGCGGGGGTCCCGCGATTCGCGGGAGGGGGGGTCACGGGGGTCCTGCGAATCATGGGAGGGGGGGTCGCAGGGGTCCCGCGAATCGTGGGAGGGGGGGGTCGCAGTGGTCCCGCGAATCGCTGGATGGGGAGTCGCGGAGGGTCCCGCGAATCGCGGGAGGGGTGTCGCGGGGGTCCTGGCAGAGGGTAGGGATGTGCAGGAGTAATGGTGGATGGTGGCTGTGGAGTAATGGTGGATGGTGGGCGTGTACTGTAGCCCTGGCTGGGCGGGGGGAGGTGATGTCAAGGGGGTGGAACGTTATACACATGAAAATGTTCTACACAGGAACGTTCTACACAGGGGTTGAGTGACAGATCTGGCTAAATATATAAGAGATAGTGTAGCAATAGTGTTGCAGATATTCTCTTTATAATTAATAACGTAAGCCATTCACAATGCATAATCAGTAATATAATATAGAGATGAGCGGCGGGCACTTTTTCGGGTTTTGGATCTAGATCTCCCTTCGTGTTTTGGATCTGGATTGGTTTTGGCAAAACCACCCTTGCGGGTTTTGGTTTTGGATCTGGATTTTTTTGGGGGAAAAAATGCTCAAAATGGCTAAAATAACAGATTTTGGGCCTGTATTTGCCCCTAAAGTGTTATTAAGCTCAACAACATTAATTTCCACTCATTTCTAGTCAATTTTGATCACTTCATATAGTCCGTCACACTGGACACTGGAAATAGTCCGTCACACTGGATATAGTCCATCACACTGGACACAGCCCGTTAGACTGGAGACTGGATACAGCCCGTCACCCTGGACACAGTCCCTGGACAATGGACACAGCCCCTGGACAATGGACACAGCCCCTGGAAAATGGACACAGCCCCTGGACAATGGACACAGCCCCTGGACAATGGACAAAGCCCCTGGACAATGGACACAGCCCCTGGAAACTGGACACAGCCCCTGGACACTGGACACTGCCCCTGGACACTGGACACTGGACACAGCCCCTGGACACTGGGCACAGCCCCTGTACACTGGACACAACCCCTGTACACTGGACACAGCCCCTGCACACAGCCCCTGTACACTGGACACAGCCCCTGACACACTGGACACAGCCCCTTGTATTATGGACACTGTGTGTACAGTCAGCAGCACTGCAGCCCCTGCGTGTGAGCACTGCAGCACCTAGTTTACAACAAAATAAAAAATCAGTCACTAAATAAATCACAGCACAAGGCACAGGGCACGGAGCACAGATCCCAACCACCCTCTTCCCTCTCCTATAATGGAGTGAAGGTCCTGCGAGAATCCGACAGTGCGATGATGACGTTTCGCCTCGTTTTCGGTCCGGAATTCAGGCGGGAACACCCAAGCCGGCTCGGATCCTGACTCGGATCACCATATTCGGATCTGACGGATCCCGGAGATCCGGGCCCGCTCATCTCTAATATAATAGCATATGCAAGCAATAAATAGTTTCATTTGAATTGTTATGTATTTTATTTAACTGGCTCTATAATAATAGTAATAATAATAATACAGTACATATAGTATAAAACAATGTCCAATATCCAATAATTTATATTATTCAGAGGTAATTGGCTCGCCGGGGGTTATCCTATTTGACCGGGGAAGTCAGGGCAAATAGGATAAGCTATGTTCTCCTGTGTGTTTTCTGGAGGACATGTGCTTTTTATCGCGTGACCTAATCGGATGTCCAGATAAAGAAATTGGGAAAACATTGTGTGTGTGTGTGTGTGTGTGTGTGTGCGTGGGGGAGGGATTTGGGTGGCTAGTAAACCAAAGTTTTTACGTTCCAGATGTTCTATCTGGGTTGATTGGATGCCGTCTAATGTATTAAACAGTACCAATACAACGTGATATGTTGTATAAGCAATACAATACAATATGGAACTGATACATAGTACAATTGCATTATATGCACTGAAGTTATTGTGGATATTCAGTTGTATGCAGAGTTGATTATAGTATGTAGTTGTACCAACTATCAATCTGCCTGTGGAAGTTCCATGGCAGTTATCACTATTAAAAAATGTTGTTGACTCACTCTCATTGGCATTTGCGCTCAGTCAATGATAAGCAAATTGGAATGAACTTCGTGACACGTTTTTCCGAGGTTCTGGTGTCAGAATTCAGTTAGTGCACGGGTGTCAAACACAAGGCCTGCGGGCCAAATCCGGCCCGACAGACCTCGTCATGGGGCCCGCGCAGCCGCCGCAAGCCTTCACCTTTTATTCTCTTTTTTTAGATCTTTTTTGAGATCTTTTTTTTTTTGCACTGCCGGCGGCCATGTTCCTGTGGTCTTTTAAGATGTCTGCGGCCACAGGAACATGGCCGCCGGCCTCCACGGCTACGTGGAGGAGGGCCCGGCAGCCTGTTCCTTCTTATTGAGGCAGTGGCAGATGCTGGATGGGGACGTCATGATGATGACGCCTCCCACCCACGCGTCTGCAGAGAGGAAGGAAGGCAGGCCGAGTCGGGGGGCCGCCACAGGACAGGCCGCGGCGCAGAGAGTGGAATTGAAATTAGTGGAGCCGCAGCAGCAGTAAAGGAGCCTGAGGGATAAAATACAGTAAGTTACATAAAAAAACAATATATCTGGTGGTGGTGTCATGGCATTACTTTTATATTATACAGGGGGAGCAGCCTGTGGTGTCATTATTATTGTACAGGGGGAGCAGCCTGTGGTGTCATGGCATTATGCCATGACACCACAGGCTGCTCCCCCAGTATAATAATAATGCCATGACACCACAGGCTGCTCCCCCTGTATAATGTAAAAGTAATGCCATGACACCACAGGCTGCTCCCTCTGTATAATAATAATGCAATGACACCACAGGCTGCTCCCCCTGTATAATAATTTGTGTCATGGCATTACTATTGTTATATTATACAGCGGGATCAGCCTGTGCTGTCATTGCATTATTTTTATACAGAGGGAGCAGCCTGTGCTGTCATTGCATTATTATTATACAGCGGGAGCAGCCTGTGGTGTCATTGCATTATTATTATACAGCGGCCCTTTGAGGGTGACCAAACTGCTGATGCGGCCCCCGATGAATTTGAGTTTGACACCCCTGAGTTAGTGTGTTTGCACTGTGTTGATAGTTGCCCTGGGTGTAAAACCACTATTTTCATTGCGTTGCCCTCTGTTCTATGTATACTCCAGCCAAGCATGAGAGCCCAGCGGGGTTTTGTCCTCAGGTGTCTGTATCAGGGGGCACTAGTGAGAAAGGTTTATTCTGTTATCACCTCCATTAAAGATTCACTTAGCAACTCAGCCTCTTTTCCAAGCTTTTAAACAATAACGTTATATGAAAATATGTTTGACATTGGCTTTCAACACTATTTTAGCAGAGACAATGTTTCTGCATGAAAGCTCATAATCCTAAATATTGAAGATCTGTATGGAGATTACAACATATAATGTATGCAATGCACAATATTGGGACTTGGTAAAATCCTAAAACTCCATATGAGGATGATGAGAGATTTATTCACACGTTGAGTTTAAGATCTGTTGCTTTGTGATATATTCATGTTTATAATAATTGTGATTTCCTATTTGCTATTTTTATTCTAATTGGTTTTGTATTTTATTGCTTTGATAGAGTAAAATAATTTATATGGACAAGCGCATGGTTCAAGTTGAGGGTATTTTTGTAGGCTCCTTTATTACACACCCTCCCCTTTTTTATATGAGTGTACTAATTGGAGAAACTAGTCATTCCTTATTGGAGGCTGCTGGGACTCATACAGGACAGAGGGTCACTATTGTTAGTGCCCAATAACTCCCATTCCCATGACATGCGCTCAGAACCTTTAGCCTACATACAATCACCACATAGCCACCCAGGTACAGTACATGAACTCACACGCAAGTGGAGAGGACGGTTGCTTATATAGATCACCCACCAAGTTGCATTACTTGTACAAATTTGCATATGCACAAACAGTGCAAATTGCTGGAAACAAATTCTGGAGGAACCCTCTCACAGGAAGTTTTGCGGAATGTAGCCCATAGGCCACTTAGGCTATAGACATCTGAAGGTGACGGGGCAAAACTTGGTCAATCTGACCACTTCACAGCCCCATAGAATCCTGCAGTTAGCAATGATGGCAATGCGACAGTTATGGACATTTTTTCTGCAGACTCTTCTCATAAATTCAGGGGACCTTTAATATTTTTAGGGGATATGGTGCCAATATTCATTGATGAATAGGCACCAAACTGCTTGGAACTTGGCTTATTTACTAGGTTTCAGCTTACAAAAGCATCCGCCTCCCAATTTAGGGCCTGATTCAGCCTGATTCACACCCGCTCGCTAGGCAGCGGAGTAATCATTGGATGGTTGCTCACCATCCAGTGATCCTGCCTTAAATAAAATACTTTTATTACAGCCGCTATCCGACGAAAAGGGGGCTGTTGCTGATGTCATGTGACGTCAGCTGCCCGCTCCAACGATAAGCATTTTCAGGGGGACGCTCATAAAACTCTGGGTGTTCCCCTGATGCCGTTCCCTCCCTCCCCTACCCGTGCAAACGCCTCGGCTAGTGTGATACTTGCCAAAGGCGCTTTCACAGGGGGTCTGCACATGGGCAAATATTTAATGCACTTGCACAGACCCCCACCATTGAATTCGGCCCCTTCCGTTGAAACTTGAATTAGGTTCTTGGTGGCATCTTATAAAATCTGCTGCGGGACCCAGTGCAGGGAATATTTAATGAGCCGGTGGGGACCCGCTCATTAGATATGCAGTCACTAGATATGCAGTGCATGATACGGAGTCATTTCCAAAACCCACACACACACACACAAGGGCGGATTTAGGGATGAGGGTGCCCCTAGGCACAACAATAACGCTGCCCCCCCTGTATAATTGTATTATTTTCATTGATTACTTCTAAGCCCTCATTTGATAATAGCCAATATAATGGATTAATAAAAAAAAGCCACTGTGACATGTTCTTTTATTATGAATACATGTTTACTAAGTAGGACAGTTACAGGGGCAGTATCTGCATGTCCCATCCATTTATACTATATTTTAGATGGAATATAGTACAGTACAGTGGATATTTAGCAGTTATTGGTACATTTTGGGCTGACAGTACCGTCACAGGCATCCAAGTGCCACCCCCAAACATGTGCCGCCCCTAGTGCCTCACATGCCTAATGGGAACACACACACCACCTGGAGGCATCCTTCCCCCCCTACCTGGGCAGCGCTGGGAGGAGATTGTGCTGGTGGGTAGGGGTTCCCTGCAGCGTATGTGAGATCAGCGGCTGGGTCCCTGCGGTGGAGGGGAACTATTAGTTCCCATCTGCTGTAAGGACCCTGCCGCTGATCTCACTTGCGCCGCAGGGACCCCTTGTGCTGCCGACCTGATCTGCTGCCTGGATCCCTTCCCTGCCTTGCCCAGATGATAGGATGCATCAGTGTGGGGTAATTTGCATGGTCGGTAATGTGCAGTCCAGCAAACAGATAGACCCCGCCCTGCTATAGTGAAATCCTGCCTTGCATTTGATATGCACACTGTGCCAATGGATGTGTACGCCTAGTGAAGACTTTGCAGTGGCTGTGGTCAAAACCTTTCGTAACAGGCTTAACATTGAATAGAAGACTGTGGAAAGGTGCGCTGCTTTTTTATAGATTTTTAAATATTCTTATTCATTATTATAGGTGTAATAAATGTATTACTTAATTGAAAGAAACCGTCCTACATGTGTTAATTTTGAATAATTAGAGAAACATAGCCAGCACTGGTTCCTTTCTTTCTTCTTTCACATTGAATGGGTTTTTCTATCGCAGGCTCAGAGTAGGGGGAAATTTACTAAGATGGGAGATCTATTTACTATGGGATGTTGCTACGGGCAACCAATCAGAATCTACTACTTATTCATTTAGCACCTTCTAGAAGATAAAAGATAGTATCTGATTGGTTACCCATAGCAACGTCCCACCTGAAATAGAACTCACATCTTAGTAAATTTCCCCCTTACTCGACAGCTGTGATGAATACAGGCATATCCGGCCTGTTGTTGGGGTCACACACCCTCCCCTAAAATGCTTGGGAACACCTGAACACTCAGTACTTTTTTTTGGCTCGCCTGGTGTTTCTATGGGCGCTCCCATGAAATGGCTGGTTACCACCTGCAGAAGACTATTTCATGTTGATCACCTTGCGAACGGCTTGCGAATAAGAAAAGTAGCAGGACTTCATCGCTGGAAGGCGTTGCGCACGCCTATTGTTGCCCATACGCATGTGCAGTTCATCGATAATCGGGTACTGTAGGAGTGTGCACCCGTGCGATCGGGTCTGTATTGGGCCCATAGTCTCAATTGTAGCACAATGAACAGTAAACTGAAGCATTTTATAAGCTTCTGGGAATTAAAGCCTGTCTATATTTAACTGGTTTTGCAGAACTTATTTTAGAATAACGATTAAGAAGAAACAATGCGGTGTACTTCATATATAATGAATGTGCAGTGAAAGGTATCATCAGCTGCAGTTAACTGGCTTTCTCAAGGAAAACTTGGCTACAGGATCTGATCTTTGCAGATACATCTTCAGTAATAAACTGCTAGAACTTTATGTTGTTTCCCATATTTTTCACTTCTGCAAGGCATAAGATAAAATGGGTAAGTAAGAAAATGAGTCACCTTTATGTGTGGTCTTACAGTACCATAGGCAGGTCCGGTCCAAGGGTTCTAGACACCCAAGGACAGTGGTAGCCAACTCCAGTCCTTGAGAGCAACCAACAATTCACTTTTTCTAGATCACCTAGCTGCTGCAAAGGTGCACTCATTACTGACTGACACATTATAAATGATCCACAGGTGGAGCTAATTACTTCACTTATGATTCTGTGAGGAGACCTGGAAAACGTTAAGTGTTGGTAGTTGTCGAGGACTGGAGTTGGCTATCCCGGCCCTAGGCCCTTGATGGCTAACCTTGTCACTCCATCTGTTGTTGAACTACACATCCCAGCATACTCTGCATCAGATTTAGCATGGCCAAATAGCAAAACTGAAGCAGAGCCTGCGGGGATGTGTAGTTCAACAACAGCTGGAGTGTCAAGGTTAGCCATCAAGGGCCTAGGCAAAGTTGCACAATACCACCATACAATTTTGTCAGTATTTTAGTTATTGCCCCACAATACTAAGACCATTTTTGAGAACACCAGACAATATGGAGGGCATTTCTATGACCTATTTGATTACCTATGGGCCTGTCTGCCACTGTCACTATTGTCAGTTTTAGTGACTTTGCTGGTGTTTTTCGGTGCTGCGGTCGGGAGAATTGGAGTGAGGCAGGTGATGTGCCCACATGCAGCGGAGGAGGTACTGGTTACTATTGCAAGCAGGAAAGGGGCAGAATTAAGCCTTTTTTCATTTATGACCTGCCTTTATGGTACAGGGGCCATGCAACCGATTGCTGCAATTCACAGCCCCTGCCTCTGATTGTTTTTAGTAGATAGAGGGATTTAGTGTTGTGAAGGGAATTTATGGTATTTATAAGGAAATCTTTATATGGGGAGGTCAATTATGTTGGATGGGGCTGCTGTGATAATACTATTATATGGCAGTAGGGGACTGGGAAGGGGAGGGGTTGGGACTGGAGGGGGGAGAGATTAAACAGAAAACCGCCCCCCTAGAAGAAAAGTCTAGATCCACCCCTGGCCTGATTAACTAGTACAGGGGGGTAGCATGCACGCCCTTCCCTCCCAATTTCTGCAGGCCGTGCTGGGATGTGACAGCTGACTTCCATATATGAAGTTGCAGGCTGCAATGGATGAGATGGGGACCTAGCGCGGAAGGAGGGATTGAGAGGTGCAAACACAAAAATATACTGTATATATGTATATGTGTATATAATATATATTTTATTGTATTATGATCTTCATTTTAAAACCTATGGGCCCCCTGTATTAAGTACCCTGGGCCCTTCAGAGCCTTAATCCTGCTCTGGCTGCTGGGACAGCATAATGTGTAATGGACATTATGGTGTGTGGCATAATGTGTAATTGGCATTCCGGTGTGGGGCATAATGTGTAATGGGCATTACAGTGTGTGGTATATTGTCTAATGGGCAGTACAGTGTGTGGCATAATGTTTAATGGAAATTACAGTGTGTGGCATAATGTGCAATGGACATTATGGTGTCTGGCATATTGTCTAAAGGGTATTACGGTGTGTGGCATAATGTGTAATGGTCATTACGATGTGTGGCATAATTTGTAATGTACATTACGGTGTGGGACATAATATGTAAGGGACATTACGGTGTGCGGCATATTGTCTAATAGGGTGTGGTGACTACCACAGCCAGGCAGTCAGTAGTGCTTGATCTCCCTGGCAACAGCATGCAATTTTCCACGAGGAGGTATAACAGTGAGTAGGGGAGCCGCTGCTGTGTGTTTGTGTGACTGGCAGCTGTGTGTTACTACTCTGTGTATTATACACATGCTCCTACTGGGTCACACATTGAACTGTACCAGACTCTGTTGTTGTGTAAGATTAGTATCTGATCCAGTCGCTCCATGACATATGGATTTAGTCAGAGATGTGAACCTGAGAACTTATAGCATGTTTGTCTGGGTGGTTTAACAGACCTTCACCGGTGACATGCATGAATATAATAAATGTAACAATAGGCACTTGAATACATATGGCAGAGGCCCCACCCACTTTCCTGAATAGACCAAACCCATTTTATGAGACCACACCCACTTTTCCGGGAGAGCGCGCATGAGGATGGGGGGGGATCTCCAGGAATCGATGATGTGTGAGGTGGCAACCCTACCTGAGGGCCCATACACGTGTATTCAGTAGCATTACATGGGAAGCTACTGTAGACATGTATTAGCCTAGGGCACCTGGAACCTTTAATCAGGCTCTGTAAACAGTTCATGTTTTTCAGGTCACCTAGCAAGTGCACAGGGCTACTCATTACTCACTGACACATCCACAGGGGAAGTTCATTTGTTTTGCTCGTTATTCTGTGAGGAGACCTGGAAAACCTGAGCCATTTGGGGTCCTGACGACTGAGTTTGAAAACTTGGAATCATGGGGCAGATGTATTAACCAGTAGTAAGTGCATTTCTGCACTTAACGCTGGTTAACTGGGGGTGATTAAATTTTTCCTAATGTATGTGCAGCGCACCTAACGTGCTCTAGGGACAGCATGGTGGGGCTGTCCCCTGTAATGTCCCCCAGTTTTTAGCGGCCGAGGCGATGTATTAACAGCCACCCAGGCGTTAAATCTCAGGGCTAGCGTTGTCCTATCCCCACTGCGGGGACAACGCTAGCCCTGCTGCTGGCTGCAGGCTGGGCAGGAGATCTTGCGGTAATTACGAGATCTCGCGCATGCCCATTACAGCCAGACGAGGGGAGAAAGGGTTTGCGCATGTTCAGGGCAGCAGGGGCCACCGATAAGGAGAGTCGTTAACGCTGGGCATAACAGCTCTCCTTATCGGCTGGGGAGGGGGGGGGGGGGATTATTACATTCGGCCGCTACAAGTGCCCTCTTCTCCACATTATTTTAAAACGTACATCTGCCCCAGTGTATTAAACTTTTCTGGTTTAAATCTGAAAGTTTCTATTTCAGTATTTATTTGTCCTGTGATATAAAACAGAGAATGTATGAAACTTACCACAATGGCTCATAACACTTTTACAGTAGCTGCGTTTCCTGTATGTGCAGAGACACAGCTCTGTTTCTAACCACTATTTGGTCACATCTCCTTTCCTGTTAATGTGACATGTTCAGACTCCGGAAAGAGTGAGATCACACAAGACAACACAATATATACTGAAGTGTCCTAGCCTTACATTGTGGTCTTGTATGAACAAGCGTCAGCATGCATAGAGCACATGAATAACTTGCTGGATGAATCTTATGGCAGTTAGTACACAACTCATAGAGGCAACAACACATTTGGGGCATACCCAGGGTTGCCGACCCTCCCGGAATTTGCGGAAGTCTCCCGAAAATCGGGTCCCCCTCCCGGCCCCTGGAAGGGTGGGCAACCCTCCCGGATTCAGGGGGACCCCCACTGAGCCCCCCCGATCGCGGCATTTAAATGCCGCAATCCGCGGGTCTCAGAGGAGGGGGCGGAGCTAAAATGGCACAATCGCGTCATTTTAGCCCCGCCCCCTCCATGGATATCAGTTATTTTGGCTATTTTCTGTAATGGGGGCGGGGCTTAATGACGTCACTGTTAAGCCCCGCCCCCAAACTCATAATGAAATATTTTTTGCAAGTCGGCAACCCTGGGCATACCCCATCCCCAAGTCCTTTTAGTCCCACCCCCTCCTGCGACCCACAAACTCCAGGATTTGTTTCAGCGGATCCGGGGGATGCAGGGGCTTTGGGGAACATGCGGGAGACATGCTGACCTTCCCAGGGGGCCGGGAGGTGGACCCGATTTTCGGTAGCCTAAATGCAGTTTAATGCAGATGTTTATGTCATAAAATCATTGCAGGTAATGTAGATATCCTCCAAAGTCTAACGTGTGTGTCACAGCTATTCTCTGATTGGCTGCTATGAGCATAAAGCACATTTGTACTTTATTATTAATTTCCTATTTCCCATCCTTATTATACATGCAGCAAATGAAGTAAGACCCATTAGCTAGTAACAGAGTACAGTCTGCTCTGGCAGACATTGAGGAACTAACATTTAAAATGTGTCCCATTATGTTAAGTATTTAATGCACAACATTTTATTCTAGGTTTTATTGTTGTAATCCCTTTTCATGATGTTACTTTTTTCCAATGAGTACAGTATGTAGCCACACTGAATTCTTTCAATTCTGGAACTTAAACGAAAGAAAACATATGGCATACCTCCCAATAGGTGTGATATATTAGGTTGACACCAAAATGTTAACATGCGTAAGGTTGTTAATGACAAAAAGTTGACACAGGCAAAAAGTTAACAAGGAAAAGGTTGACATATAAAAAAATGTTGATATTAGTTTTTCAGGTTTTTTTGGGTGTCATTGTCAGACAACTTGGATGATCCAAGGGCACAATAGGGATGGGAGCACCAAAATTCTAGCTCCTGCTCAGTGACATTACGTGCAGCACATGGCTGTCAGTGTAGGAGCTGGCACTTTAGCCTACACTGTCCCTGGGGGCAGCCTGCACCTCCAAGACCCCAGAGTGACAAAAGCAAGGGTTGGGCTGTGAAGCCACACCCTCCCATGTGAGCCCATGCTTCCTTTTGTGAATGTAAACCTTTGGTGCTTTTATTACTTCTTACTGCGGCACTGGGTGTGACAGTGGCTATGTTACGAGCCCCCTCAGGCGGGTCTGTGTAAATGCAGCCTGACTCTTGTATTTGTTTTGTGTTCAGTTTCATCTGTCATATAATTAGGCAATTAGCACTCTGCCTTGTGTCAGGCTGCGCACCTGCAGTTACTTTCCTCCTTAAGGGGGCTTGTCCATTCTAGCTGTTCTGATTAGACATTGCTCTGTAAATTACCCAGCCTGCCCTAAGCTCTGTACTGGTTATACTGCTTTTTTCAAGCTATTGCAGCAGAGCACATGCATGCTTTCCTGACCAACCCTTATGCTTATCTCCTGTGCTTAGTCCTTGTCTGTATACTCTATTCTACCCAGCCCTGAGTTTTTTATCTACCTGGATCCTGTTTCCCAAAGTTTGTTTGACCCTTCATGTGTCTGTGCTGTGTTTGGTCCTGTTTGTCCCAGTTGATACTTGTTCCACTAGAGCTACTGTTTATGTACCTGTGTTTTCACCCATTTGTCTGTCTTTAACCAGAACTGCCCCACAGTCTGATCCTGCTCTATGTACAGTCTGTTTCTACCCACCTGTGCAGGCTCTGCTCCGCAATCCGGTCCTGTCACTTGTCTGCATTTAGACAGTGCCTGGGACAGCACCTCTAATGCCATTGTGGTTCAGTACCCAGTGCTTGGTAATTCCATCTCCAGTGCTGTGGTGCTCGTGTATACTAGTCGCACATGGTAGTGTGCTAAAGTTTGTATGTGACTGGGACACAGACACACAAGTCTGTGTCCCAGTCTGAGTCCAGTCCTGTGTTTGCCTTGCCAAGCCTCCTGTAGCAGCCTTGTCCCCTCAAAAGTCCTGGTGGCACCGAGGTTCGGGTGAAACTAATTTACCCCTTTGAACGTGGCTGTTATAAGGGAAGCTTTGCCTGTAGGAGGCTTCAAGGACTGCTGGGCAAGTGCAACAGCTATACTGCCTTGGTGGCATCCCTAACAGGCTAGCTATGCTTCTGCTCTTAGTTTGTGATTGTCATCGCTTAAAGAGGCCCTGGAGCGGTGGTGGAACTCTTTTCCCCTGCAAAACTAAACCTCTGCATTATGTTTAAAGTATCTGAAGATCACATTCAGTCCTATTGTAGAAAATAGCCATATAAATATAATTCTTCTTCCTCCTGAATCATCCGTCAGCACTCAGGAGAGGGAAATCTTGCTTTGATGCAAAACTCTGGGGATCCATTGCTGGACTGCCCTTCCCTCTAGGCCAGGGGTGACCAAACCAATCCTCAAGATCTACAAACGATCCACATTTTCCCAATCCCCTAGCTGGTACACAGCTGTGGTCATTACTAACTGTCACATTTTCAAACATGCTGCATTCATTCCTACTATAGATCCACAGTTTACCTGAAAAACATGAACTGTTGGTAGATCTTGAGGACAGGATTGGCCACCCCTGCTCGAGGCATTAAGACTATGCAGAGTTTGCCAAAACCACTCACCCAGAGGTGAAGCTAGGTGACATGGTTGTCCTGGGGTTCCATTCATAGAGCACCAGCACTGCCAGAATCCGTACTTCCGGGTAGCACTGGGCACGCTGCGCTCCTCTGACAGTCTCGCAGGACCTCTAATGTCTGTCTCCTCCAAGGAGGCAGCCATTATTGGAGGGCTGCCACAGACAGAGACTGCTGCGCTGGCTCCCTGCCGTCAGCATCTGCTGCTTCTCTGGGGCACCAGAGGAGGGAGGAAAGTGGGCTGTCGGCATGCCCTCTATGCTCCTCGCCTCCTAGAGCTTGATATCCATCTTCCACGCCCTTCCTACACCTCTGCACTCAACCACTAACCTTGCAAAACCCAGCATCTATGTGTATTAATGTGAAAGGACTGAGATGCGCACTTTGCACTTCCATAGATGCTTCAATACCTATGGTGGTATTCTTTAGACACCACCATCAGTGCCATCCAAGAAACTTCCACCAGCCCTACGACAGGAGCAGAATTTCCACCTCAATGTAAACATTTCAGCATCCATTACGGAAACAGCAGAACCACCCAGTAATGGCCAGGGATGTCCAGCACTTTTACAGCACTGATACCATGCTCCTCAGTTGCAACTGTGCCTTACATGCTGTGTAATGCAAGTGCCGTTTTTACAGATTTAAGTTTATACGCAGTACCAAACCAATCACTCAATTGCAGGTACTTGGGCATTCAATGTGCCTCTGCATTAGGCACCCTGCCTGTTTCATTGCCAATCAGTAGGTAGATGGACCAGAGCACCTTTCCTAATACATCCTTTCTGGTGAACCAAGAAAACACAGTTACCGAGAGTGGAAGCATAAATATTTTGGCCTCTCATTTAATACAGAAGGTAAAGGTCTATGGTTAAGCATATAACTGTGCACAGTGTTTAAGAATTACATAGAGGGTGGTTATGTACTGCAGTATACAGGATGATAGATTTGATGTTCGAGAGATTATATTACTGCAATGGAAGTTTAATGGGTTTAAACTCATTATTTTTGCGCATCAGTCATTGTTCCATCAATATATAAATCAATCTGCATAGTTTTCACTAGGATTCTTGGAGCCAGAACATTCTGACCTCTATTATGATAAATATTATTGGATGATATAAGTCAACAAATTGTAGGATTTTATTAAGTTTAGTATTGGGACTTTATTCCAAACACATCACTCTTAAATTAAATAAAATATCATTAAAGGGGTTGTACACATCTACCTATGTACTCCTTTGTTTCTGACTACCATATTAACAGGAATATAGTCACAAAGTCACAGATCTGGGGACACATTTGGGCTCGGTGGCTCGCTGCGCTCGCCACACCAGGGGCGAATTTAGGGGTCAGGCCACCCCTAGGCAAAACATTTTTTGCCACCCCCCCCCCTATTTAGCATATTCATTATGTTATGTTATACATACATATATATTTTTACAAAAACAAATATTACAACCCAAAGGTTAACATATAATAGACAGCACACCTCAGTATAGTCAGCAATTTAATGTCCAATTAAAAAAAAAAACACATAGCACAGCAGCTGAGTAAAAATATGATAGAATAATCACTGGGGAATCACAGAATAATACACACACATATATATATACATATATATATATATATATATATATATACACCTATACATGCGAAGAAATAGGAGATGCGCACAATGAGCAATAAATTCAATTCCTTTATATAATAAAACAATAGCTCACGTACAGATAGGTTTTTAGTGATCAGCTTGCCAGCATAAATAGTAGCATAGGGTGCAGTCTCTCCCACGTTGAGTCAAAGTCGCAAGGCTCTCGATCCACCGGACACGCCTCTACGCGTTTCGTCACTTGATTGGACTTCAAGTGACGAAACGCGTAGAGGCGTGTCCAGTGACGTTGACGTGGGTGGTCCTATCGACGGTGGATCGAGAGCCTTGCGGCTTTGACTCAACGTGGGAGAGACTGCACCCTATGCTACTATTTATGCTGGCAAGCTGATCACTAAAAACCTATCTGTACGTGAGCTATTGTTTTATTATATAAAGGAATTGAATTTATTGCTCATTGTGCGCATCTCCTATTTCTTCGCATGTACTGTATTGTGCCGTGGGATCGGCCATCGGAGAAGCTGCACCGTACAGCTTGAAAACATATTGGAAATATTGAAAGGACTAGCGCGGCCTATATCTCTTCCTGCATATACACCTATACATATACATATATTATACATCTAATGTACAGGTGAGCAGTTACCTGGAGGAGGCCATATTATTTGCTCAGCTTTTCAGAAACACTGGGGTTAATGATCCTGGCGCTGACTCTTACCCACATCGGAGCTGTGATCAAGGGGGTGAGACTGCGCCCGCTGGCACGAGAGGAGTAGGGCCACTAGGGAGAGAGCAGTGGGTGTTAGAGACTGCCGCCGCGGAGGAGTGTGTTGTTAGAGGAAGAATGCAGCATGCAGCCGTGGGCGGGAGGAGGTGAGGATGGGTGCTGGGTAGTGTCTCAGCTCAGGCTGTAAGCCGAGTGGAGCCGTGCTGGGATGACGCCGCTAAAGCGGGACTGCAGTCCTTCCTGTGCGACTCTGAGCGGGCAGCGTCGCTCGTCACTCACCGCTGCCTGCTCCACTCGGCCATCCGATCCCAGTGCTGCCACCTCAGTGTAACTCACAGGCAGCCTGGCTGCCTGCTGCCGCCCATAGAATATACCGCCCCCGCCACACTATATAAAATCAACTGCATGGTTGACTATACAATTAAAAATCGGGTGTTTACAATGAAAAATCGCATCGCATCGCATGCCTTAAATAGTGGCATGCAATGAAAAAATCGGGCGCCCAGATAATACATAAGTACCAAAATGACTTATATCCAAATGTAGATGAGTACCAAAGCAGTTAGTAAGATACACTATACTTGGTAAAGTGCTGGGAAATGGTGCTAATGATTCAATGTAAATGTATCTATCTCTCATTTCTTTTTTCCCCAAAAATGTGACAGTGTAATGTGGGCTAGGTGACATGAGGGAGATTGCTAGACTAATGAGGGTGAGAGGGAGATTGCTGCTATTTCAGGGAGTCTCCTGCAGAATGCAAGAGGGTAGGCAACTATGATTTACAGTCAATTCATGGAATTATGACCAAGCCAACAAACTGGCTTAAAACCAGTCAAAGTAATGTTAAAGCGACATGCATGCCAGTTAGTTAATATTGTTCAGATAAATATTATTGCTAGCTTAATAACAACTATCAGTGTAACAGTATCTGGGTTCTTTTGCAATAAAAGAAGAAAAATTGCTGTCATTATAACAGTCTGGTTGTTCCTCTCACTCTGACGGTGCTCACAACATACTATTGAAGCCATCTCACCTGACACACTCACTTCATTTATTTGGTAGCCTGACACACTCACTTCATTTATTTGGTAGCCTGACACACTCACTTCATTTATTTGGTAGCATTTGTAAGCATTTTTGTGTGGGTTTCTTATTCCATTTTATTATTATTATTATTATTATTATTATTATTATTATTATTATTATAATTTATTTATAAGGAGCCACATGGGTTCAGCAGTGCCTGACAATACATAGATGAGCAAAAATACAAGAAAACAGTGAATGACAGTACAAATACAAGTTATGAGAAGTATCTGGTAAATGTTTAGTGCTATTTTAACAGCTGTAAAGATATTTTAGAGAAGCACATGAGGAGAGAGGGCCCTGCTTGTTAGAGCTTACAATCTAAATCCCATACTTTAAAAAAGAGAGAGAAATGGTGTGTATCAACCTTAGGGTTGATACCAGGCGCTGCTAAGAGGTTTCTTCAAATTTAGCAGCAGTTTTGATTAGGATAGTCAGTCCTTAGAAAATAACACATAAAAAGCAAAAAGAAAAAACTGCGCTCTGAGGAAAAATTTGCCAAACAGTATGATACGTGATATTATTTATTCCTATAAAACATTACATACAATACTTTAAAACAACAT
The DNA here is from genome assembly GCF_055691185.1 of Crinia signifera. Lineage (NCBI taxonomy): Eukaryota > Metazoa > Chordata > Amphibia > Anura > Myobatrachidae > Crinia > Crinia signifera. The sequence goes on from NC_139219.1 coordinate 262,341,986, forward strand.
GACATATAAAATATTTCATGGAATACTAAAAAAAAAATAGTGCAATTTGATAAAAGATGCAATATTTTGTTAGGGAATAGCACCCCTCTGATCTTCCTTAGTAAGGCTGTGTACACACGGGGGCAATTATGTCTAATATCGCAGGCAATATGGTCGCTGAGCGACCATATTGCCCACGATGGGAGTGTGCACCGGCGATATATCGCCGGGTGTGCACTCCAGTTTTCTCCCCCGTAGTGATAACTGGTCGCAGAAACATGCTCCTACGACCAGCTGATTTCCACTGCCGGGCTCCCCCGGCAGTTTCTTTTTCATCAGCGGCCATCTCTGGTAGCTGATGCAAATGGGACACTGAGCGATATATCGCTCATCGCAAGGGATATATCGCTTAGCGATATATCCCCCCGTGTGTACGGGGCTTAAGGATCCTGTTCCTAATGGGCTCAAAATGGAGTGGCAATGAAGCCATAATGGGACAGTTATTGATGTGACACTCACGTATGGCAGGGTATTGTTGCTGTGTGCTTGCAGCAGATTGAAAAGTCCCCTTTGGAGTGTAGCAAGAGTCTTGTCCTTAGTTGGATGGCTTCAATCCGGCCCAGGCAAGGGCAGAGTCCAACAGTTGAGTCCTGGTTCAGGTATCCAAATGGAGGTGGTATTTTGCAATCCACAATAATGGAGGAAGGCTTGAAGAGGGGTGCTCAGCCTCTGACGCGTTTCACTGAGGGTCTCAGCTTTTTCTGAGACCCTCAGTGAAACGCGTCAGTGCGCTGAGCACCCCTCTTCAAGCCTTCCTCCATTATTGTGGCAAATTGTTCTTCATAGCGCAGTTTTTTTCTTTTTGCTTTTTAAATCCCATACTTGCCTAGTTTTGAAGTCTATTTTCGGGCATATTATAGTTGGAAGTAGAATTCGGCACAGCATGCAGTGGAGGGGTTGTGTCTTGCTCTACCAAAAGGGCGTGTCTAGTTCCATACATAGGTGTATAGGTGCTTAAATACTTGTTGCAAGATTCTTCTACAGTAAATAACATTATTAACTATTTAGTTTGGGATATTTAGCATTTATTTATAATAACATTTCTCCCTGCAATATTGTGATTATTTTTGTGCAACTATTTGCTGTGATATTTGTTTCCTTCAAACTCCTCATAGTGATGAATTATGATCGCAATAGCAAAATCTTTCTCTAATAGGCCGTTTAACCCCCTCGCCAGCCGCTCGCCCAAATGTATGTTCCGGGAAAATACTCACCTCCATTCCCCGCAAATGATGCCGTTTTGATGGCTGCACTCGCCGTTTCCACCTCGCTGAAAAGAACGAGGTGGAAGCGCTGGTGAAAGGGGGTTAGTTGAATAATGACCAGCAAGCTATGACGGAGAGCAATCGGCACTGTCATTCCTCACTACAAATGATTGAATATACTGCATTGTCTATCTCTTATACTGTCACCATCTGGGAGGTGCGTAATGAAATTACTTACATCCAAATGTAGATGGGCCCCAAAGCTGTTAGTAAGATCACCTGTACTTGTTGTATTGTGATATACTTGTTGTGTTGTATTGTGTTTTATAAGTGGTTTCATAGACGTGGCCAAGAGAAATCTAATTTAAACTGCATGTAGCCATATGGACCTCTGTGCTTTATAACCAATGCAGGGAAATGTCACTGATTCCTGTGTCTAAACCCCATGCTTTTATCGTTGTTGGGCCTGATTCTGAATTGTATGCAGAAGCACAAGCAGCTGTGTTTATTGGCAGGCGCCCATCTGTGACTTTATGTAATACTCTACCACACCTAACCTCTAGGCTACAGATGACTGTTGTGGGATGAATTCTCATCTCCTTACCTCCTGCATGGTCTCTACAACCATTGCTGGGACAAAGTGAAGACAAGAGGGGAAGGGGAGAAATGTGGGCCAAGGGTGTGTGGGGAAGGGGGGGCCATCAGTTGGACAGTTGGAGAAAGGGCAGGAGTAGGGGGAAATACATAACCAAGATGAAAATAAAACTGTACATAATATACTGCAAGTCAGTCTATGTGAATGCATTGTAAGACTTGTATCTTTGTTGTTAGCCTGAGGACATGTAGCAGTGTGGTTGGTAATTTGGGAGTGGCAATCCATCAGGAAGCACCCCAATGCCAGGATGATGTTTTAGATGCCAGGGCTTAGACTAATTGTTCTTCTGTATCCAGTTAATCAGCTTAGAAATCTTTACAGTGCCATACCTGTATATTGCAGTGCCCTGTACAAAACGCCAAATCTCCACCAGTGCCAGTCCTGATGCACTGCCAATAGTAGGAAAACATGAACAGGAAGTTGGGTGCCGAGATTGTCATTGGGCACTGTGAGCCGCACCAGTCATCCCATAGGCTTGGCACTTGCGCAGCAGCCAGGCCACCCACTCGTCCTTGAGCCTTCAGTCTTTGCCGCATTCTAGGTGCACCACTGGCTATTTAGGATTTTTGAAGTCAGACAGGAAATGTACATGGAGGAAACAGTGTAAACACCTCAGCAAATATTGTACTAAGCTTGGGAGAGATAAAGTGGAGTACTCTCTCCTCTTGTGCATTCCTTAGAATATATATCTCTATATATATTTCTGCCACCCTGATAATTGCATCAGTGTCCTGTATTGGCAGAGTATTTGTATGATCGTGCTGTGTGGTTGATAGATAACACACTTAGAAGATGTAACCAGCTTAAGATTTATTCAAGTGATAAGCTTGCAGTGTACAACGGTACTTCAGTGGTTAACTTCACATGGAATATAACTGATGCAGGAATCACAGTCACAGGTGTTACTTATCTGTTCCGTTCAGCTTGTGCAGGGTTAATGGCAATGACCGGTTTACACTGGCGGTATCTCTCCCAGTAACGCTACTGCTACACAGGATGGATCTCCCTGAGTGAGTGACGCGCTGGTAACGGGGAATACAGCAGGACTTGCTATTACACGCTCCGGTGCAAGTGAAGCGGCAAACCAGCATGGAGGACGGGACACACACGCTAAGGCACACTCTATCACTTCCTGAGAAGGGGAGAGGAAACGCTGCCAGCAGGGTCAGGGGACTCTGCCATGCTATTCGCTATGCAAGCTGTCACTCAGGGTGACACTCTAACTACAGTGGCTGCAGAGGGACAAGGCAGTCTGTAGGCTGCTCACTAACCAGGGATATGGAGACAGACGCGGAGCGCTGCTTTCTAACATTCCCCCTCGCTCAAGGCTGTCTTCGGCTACATAAAAGAACATAATACAATACTTTGTCCTTTGTTATACCTATAACCGAAAATATGGTTAGAGAGAAAGACACTTAAGACATCAAAAAACTTCAAATCAACATTTTGGATTTAAGCAAGTCCACAGTCCTTCACGAACTTAATAAGCAAGTTTGTCGACAGTCCTTTTGTAAGCATGTCAGCAACATTCTCTTCGCTTGCAACATATTCGGCATCGATGGACTTGCTCTCCACTAGTTCTCTGATGAAGTGGTGTCTAATCGCAATGTGTTTTGACCGTCCATGGTGCTTGGTACTACAGGAAAGATCTATTGCTCCCCTGTTATCACATGCGATGCTAATAGTCTCTTCTTCATAGAGTAGGCCTAATTCACACAAAGTCTCTTTGATCCAGAGTGCTTCCTTAGATGTCTCTGTAAGAGCCATGTATTAGGCCTCAGTTGTTGAAAGGGCAACAGTTGGTTGCTTTCTACTTGCCCAGCTAACTGCTGCTCCAGCCAATGTGAACAGATAACCGGTATGAGAACGTCGATCATCTTCATCTGCTCCCCAGTCAGCATCACAGAAGACCTTTACATTTGAGTTGCTTGTCTTTGTGAACTTTAGTTTCAAGGAACTTGTACCTTTTAGGTATCTCAGAATCCTCTTCACTGCGATCCAGTGTTGCCTTCCAGGATTTATTGCAAATTGGCTCACCCGACTGACTGCATGAGTGATGTCTGGATGGGTTCCAATACTTGCATACATAAGACTTCCAACCACGTTCTTGTAAGGAACATCTTGCATTTCCTCTACCTCTTCTTGTGTGGTTGGTGACATACCTTTTGTCATCTTGATACTTTTGTCAATTGGTGTATTTACTGACTTGGAGTCTGCCATCCCATACTTTAAAATTGTTGCCTCGATGTACATTTGTTGGTCGACTGTGAGTCTTGAACACTTCTTGAACAATTCTTGAACAATTCTCATTCCCAACAAATTATTTGCTGGGCCTAGGTCTTTCAACTTAAATCTCTGTTTTAGTTGATCCCTCACACCTGTGATGTGATCTTCGTGACCTGCTATAAGTATATCATCCACATAGACTGCTATGATGAACAACTTTTCTCCCAGACTTTTGTGATAGAGGCAGTGGTCAGTCTCTGATCTAACAAAATTCATTTCAAGTAGTGCTGCATCCAATTTTATGTACCAGCAACGACCACTCTGTTTTAGGCCGTATATAGATTTCTTCAGAAGACACACTTTCTCTGTCTGAAGCTCATCCTCATTGTAATGATCTGGTGATTCCATATAGATTTCTTCAGCCAGTTCTCCATTCAGGAATGCTGAATCGAAGTCTAGTTGGTATAGCAGTAAGTTATGTAAGGTGGCGACTGCAATTACTAATCTAAGAGTGTTATACCTTGCAACTGGTGAGTATATCTCCCCATAGTCAATTCCGGATCTCTGAGTTTATCCCTTAGCAACAAGACGGGCTTTGTAACGGGCAACTTCTCCGTCCGAATTTAACTTCTTGCAGAAGACCCACTTGTTTTTGACTGTCTTGCGGTTGCTTGGCCTATCTACTATGGTCCAAGTGTTGTTTTCTTTCAGTGCTGATAGCTCTGTGTCTATTGCAGATTTCCATTTCGCCCTATCACTGCACGCTTTCGCTTCTCGAATACTCTGAGGTTCACTGAAAGCAATGTTCGCATACTCTTCATCATACCTTCTGGCTGGTATGCCCTTGTTGCTTCTTACGGAAGCCCTGTTTGTTGGTTCGCTTCTCTCCTCTGTATTTTCCATTTCAGGCATGCTTTCTTTTTTGCACACCTCTACTAGTGCTTGCTTTTCTTGCTCTTTTGCTTTTGTGAGTGGTGCTGTTTCTTGAAATATCACATCTCTTGATTTCAGAAGACGTCTGTTCTCTGCATCCCAGAGCCTGTACCCTTTGCTCTCTTCACAATAGCCTAGCAGTATGCACTGTTTTGATTTTGGGTCAAGTTTCTTTCTGTTCTCCTTTGGTATATGCGCATAAGCTTTGCTCCCAAAGACACGGAGGTGACTGATGTCTGGCTTCTTCCCAGACCAGGCCTCTAAGGGGGTCTTTCCCTTCACGGCCATTGTAGGTGTTCTGTTTTTCAGGTATACTGCAGTAGATACAGCTTCTGCCCAAAAACTCTTCTCCAGGCCAGCATCATTTACCATTGCTCGTGCTCTTTCGACGATTGTTCGGTTCGCCCTTTCACTTACGCCGTTCTGTTCAGGCGTGTAGGCCATCGTCAGCTGATGCTTTATGCCATGTTTCCTGAGAAAGTCAGTTAGTGCTTTATTTTCGTACTCTCCCCCATTGTCGGATCTCAGGGCTTTTAGCTTTAGGCCCATCTGAGTTTCCACTAGGTTCTTGTACTCCACAATTTTCTTGACTACTTCACTTTTCTTCTTTATGAAGTATACGTGTGTCATCCTTGTGGCATCATCGATGAGAGTCATGAAGTACTGTACTTGTAACCGCTGGTTGACTCCTCTTCCATTGGTCCGCACACATCTGTGTGCACCAGAGCTAACTGTGATTCTGCTCTACCTGCTGACTTGGGAAATGGGTTGCGGGTCTGCTTGCCTTTTATGCAACTCTCGCACACAGGTCTTTCGGTGTCTTTCACTGTAATCCCTGTTGCCATCCCATCAGCTAATTTCTGGACATTGTCATATCCTAAGTGTCCCAAACGTCTGTGCCAGAGTTCCATCGACTCACTTTCACCAGAGGCTGCCAAAGCTACACAATCGTCTTTGTCTAGGACGTATAGTTGGTTGCATCGGGTTGCTGAAGCGATTACAGTCCCTCTTTCATTATGCACCATACACCTGCCCTTTGCAAACTTGACTCTGTAGCCTTTTGCCTCGAGTACGCTGATAGCGATGAGGTTACTTCCCAATTCTGGCACGTACAGGACGTCTTGGATATCTGTGACTACTGTCTGTCCCTCAAATCTTAGTCTCACTGTGATTGTCCCAACACTCGATGCAGTAAGGACCTTTTCACCAATCCCTGTAACTGTTGTGGGTGTACACTGTGTTAAAGAATTGAACCACTTCTTGTTGCAGCTGAAGTGTCTATAGGCTCCCGAGTCCATGCACCCGCAATCCCTCCTTGGCTTGTCTGCTACATTCAGTGCTGACTCGTTCTTCTTGTCATGTCGCTTGTGTGTACCACTAGTGTTCTTCATCCTGTATTCTGAAGCCTTGTGCCCTACTTTGTGGCACACATAACATTTGAATATGCATTTCTTGGGTTTTGCACCCTTTGCTACTAAGGCAGAACCCTCAGCTATGGCGTCCCTGTGGATTCTTTCTTGGAACTGAAGTAGCTTAGCCCTCACAACTTCTGTTGTAAGCTTGGTTTCATTTAACTCTAGTGCGACAACTAGGAAGTCAAATTCTTCTGTTAAGTTCTGCAGCATTACCATCGCCACTTCTTCCTCATCCACTCTTGCTCCTACACATGCCAATTGCTGAGCTATCGATAGTATTTTATCAATGTAATCGTTCATGTCCTTGCATGTATTCAACTTTGTTCCATATAGTGTGCGTCTCAAGCTTATCCTTCTCATCAGGCCTTTATTCTCATAAGCACCTTGTAGAGTTGTCCACATGTCCTTAGCGGACTCTTTCCCACAGATTGTAGAATGAACATGCTGCTTCACAGCCAGGCCTATTGTGACAATGGCCTTGTCTACCTCTTCTGGGTTTGGACTATCTCCTGGGGCTATTGTGACCTTCCATAGTTTCTCCCTTTTAAGCTGCATTTCCATAGCAAACTTCCATGTAGTGTAATTCTCTGAGCCTTTGAGTTTTGGAAAGTTCATGCTATGCCCTGTGCTGTGCATTCTCGTTAACTCTTTCACAAATGTCAATTTAGAAAATAATTCCTTTGTGTTCTTTTATGTACTGCGCTAGCACTTGGTCTTTAGGGGGTTAATCTTCGCGCACGTGACGTGCTGGGCCCATAACCTATTGGCAGAGTATTTGTATGATCGTGCTGTGTGGTTGTTAGACGACACACTTAGAAGATGTAACCAGCTTAAGATTTATTCAAGTGATAAGCTTGCAGTGTACAACGGTACTTCAGTGGTTAACTTCACATGGAATATAACTGATGCAGGAATCACAGTCACAGGTGTTACTTATCTGTTCCGTTCAGCTTGTGCAGGGTTAATGGCAATGACCGGTTTACGCTGGCGGTATCTCTCCCAGTAACGCTACTGCTACACAGGATGGATCTCCCTGAGTGAGTGAAGCGCTGGTAACGGGGAATACAGCAGGACTTGCTATTACACGCTCCAGTGCACATGGAGCGGCAAACCAGCATGGAGGACGGGACACACACGCTAAGGCACACTCTATCACTTCCTGAGAAGGGGAGAGAAAACGCTGCCAACAGGGTCAGGGGACTCTGCCCTGCTATTCGCTATGCAAGCTGTCACTCAGGGTGACACTCTAAATACAGTGGCTGCAGAGGGACAAGGCAGTCTGTAGGCTGCTCACTAACCAGGGATATGGAGACAGACGCGGAGCGCTGCTTTCTAACATCCTGTTCCCTGATGCAACTTTCTTTAGTTACCACTTGTCTTAAATTGCATTGTACTGTTATTTGTTATTTAATTGTTTGTTTGTTGGTCTTTACTCATTTATGTGTTGTTAGGTGCTTCAGAACCCCTTGTGGAGCCATGTAATTAAACTATAATAATAATAGTAATAATAATAATAATAATAATAATAATAATAATAACTGCTATTTTACAGGGTGTGTTTGAAAAATATTAGTTATGATTGGCTGGTGCATTATCTCTGTCGACATAGAGATAATGTACCACTTTATCTCTCTTCAAGACTTAATAATAAGACCCCATTGTTTGGCCCCATTTAAATAATAAAATATTTCTGAGGGGATTTGTGCGAAATTAGAATCATGAGCAGCATTTGTTCTTTTGCAAATGACCTTTTAAGTTTTTGGCACATGGCATATACATTACTCACGTCTCTATTTCAGATGTTATTGATATAGGAATGTGCACAGGATTGATATCATTATTTTCGTTTTCCCATTCTCCATTGAAGTGCAGGTCCTGGACCCCATAGATTTATATAGGCATGGAACCCTTTTAGAAAAAAAATTAAGTTACAAATTAAATGATTCTCATATTGGGAACTACTGTACCAACTGTATTGTATAAACATAAGCTTATTACAAAACACAGATGCCTCATTAAAATACCCTGCCAACCAGCTCCTAACTGTCATGTTACAGGGACCAGTTCCTTTTCCTTACCTTATTGCTGTACCTTTGGATTTTGTTGGACACTAAGCTGCCTTGATAAAGGTCCCCAGTGGACCGAAACGTTGGCAGGCTACGCTTGACTGAAAAAACTTGGACTTGTGGTAAATTTGAACTGTTCATTCAAGTCTGGTGAGTGCTGTTCTTTCCCTTGGACGGACCTACCTCTGTTTATATAGTACTGTTCTTGCATTGCTATTGAATAGCACCCCACCGGCCACCACAATTGAGGGTAAGAGTGCAGGGCTTGGATGATTGTGTATATATATATATATATATATATATATATATATATATATGTGTATATATATATATATATATATATAATATAGTTTATTCAGTGAAGCGTAGCCTGCCAACGTTTGGTCCACTGGGGACCTTTGAAAAGCTGGGAATTGCAGTAATTTAACGCTGTGGCCGGGGAGATGCGGGGGTCCTGCGGAATCCAGGAGGATTGCACACCTTTCCGAGACCTATAAGATATGATATATATAATATAGAAATTGGCGTCAAATCAAGCAGCGGCACTCCACAGGTCAAATGCAAACAAAAGTGTATTCAGAAACCAAAGTTTCAGGGTATATAAACCCCTTTTTCAAGGTGTACAAGATCATAAGTGACAAATATAGTTTATATACTTTAACAAAGTGTGCTACTCACAGGTCCGGCTCCACAGTGTCCCGGTCCTGGCGGAAGTGTAGGGGCGGTGCTGGCTCGGCTCTCAGTGTGTAGTTGTTGAATCGCCTAAAAACGCTTTTACAGCATATGCCAGCACTGCCGGGCCGCTTAGTGCGAGGGAGACTGCGTCTAAAAAAACAAATGTGAAGATGTCAATATTAATACTAAGTGACAGTGGCAGTGAAACATCATAGTTACTGCTAACATTAGTTTAAATAACCGATATACTTCACAAAAAGTAGTGATTAAGATGCTGCCTAAAAAATGCAGGTTTTTGGTGGTGGCAATACCTTGTAACAAATATCACTGGCCAGGGGGCTGTTAAATATAATTTTCACCAATTTTTTACTTCGAATAAATAGACCCTGAAATAATTTATCACTTTCTCCTCTGCAGTCAGGAACATCTTAACAGCATTGAAGGCCCTGGGCAAAGCAATGCACTGGTACCCTTACCCACCCATTCAAAAATATGCACTCTGATTGGTGGATAGCTCCAGTCGTGCACCTATCAGCAAGCTAATAGACATTTACTGTCTGGATGCAGGCCGGGAGTAAAGGCCCCATCCACGATGGCAAAGTCTCGGGGGACAGGATCGCATACAATACATTGTATGCGGCCCTTTTGCATGTAATGTATCATATGTGATCCTAGCAGGGGCTACATGCTCCAGCAAATGGTCATGGCAGCCCGTGGGATCTCCGGCTGCGATGTGGTGCCCACAGGAACGTCACGGGTAAATGACATACGATGTGTCACTTTTATGCGATCCATTGCAATAATGCGTGTCTATTATATAATGATCATCTAAGCATTTGTATAAATCATGTTTTTGTAAGCATATACAGTAGTTCATTTTCCCCCCTCTTTTCCACTGTTAGGTGGAGACTATGCCTTTGGAGACCCAAACCATTTATTCCACTGTTCCTGAAGATGCAGATCAAAAGGTTGAACATTTATTAGTGAAAGAGGTAAATATGAAGCATTTACATAGTAGTCAAATATAATACATTGTACTGTCCATATGTTAATCTGACTTAACAATACATTTACTCAGTCCTTCCAGCCTCACAATAGCTTCTCTGTTACTGTGGTCGGTATAACTGGGGACTATGGCCAGACTCAGGGACATGAAATGTGACACAAAAATACGTTGAATTCAAATGAAACATATAATGTATCAATGTGAAGAGATATACTTGAAGTGCTTAAATGCTGCCATGGCAAAAGAGATGGAATCGTATTTACAAATTGTGGGAACAGCTACTTATCAGACGACCAGAGTAATATGTTACATACTTCCCGACACTTCGTCTATTGTCACAATGATAAGCAGCGTAGAGATGTTGGCTAACAGACAAAATTGTGGAGGGTCTTAATAATAAATCTCATAGCCTTGCACCAATAAAATACTATGAAAGGGATTATCTACAGGTCATGATAGACTCAGACTTCCCTAAGTAGCGAAACACTTCTAGGGATGGGTCTCAGGAACTGAAAAGAGCATAGAAGACACCTAGTTTTGTTAGAACAAAGTGTTATAATAAACATACTGTACATGAGTTAATGAATTAGGTTATCTGGTAAAGGGTTAACCTGCCTTACTAGACCTGTATGACTTGGACATTTGCTGCATCTAATGGTACAGTAGCAAGACTTTATAAAATGATGCAGTTGTGATATCATATGTATGTCAAGAATAATGTAAAACATGTTCAGAATGATATGTTGGCATCCATAGTGTCAACAATGTTAATACTGATATTTTAGAATACACCTAATCCTGACTCTCATTGCAGCCTAACCATATCTGTAGCCTAACACTAAATGCATGTGTCGACATTGTTATGACGAAATTTTAAACATATCAACAGTGTGTTGGTGTTGACATTATGCAGCAGGATGTATTATTGTTTGAGCTTGCCGAAGGAGCGGGATGTCGGCTAAACTCAGACTTTTTTAAAGCGGCAGTCATTTACAAGGGGTGGTTTTGCCTTATAATTGATTGCCGCTCTGAAAACATTTTTTGAGTTTGGCCGTCATCCAGCACCTCTGAAGAACCCCAACTGTATTACATCTTGCCAATGGTGTCCTGATGGGAACCCAATGATGCATAGAGGATTACAGAATAAAGAGGGTTATTTTGGACTCTATGTTGTTTCTTCTTTTGTTCCACTTAATTTTTTTATTACTATCAATCTGCTAGAGGCCCTTATTCTGATCGGTGCGGATATTCCCGCATTCTTACGGTGCGGTCCGCACGCCACGGTGTTTTGCCGCGTGCGGCCATCGTCCGTAGAAACGCCCACGTGTCCTCCGCATTCGGACGGACTCACTCTTTAAGAACAGGGCGTGTTTACGGACGACATACAAACCATGCGTGTGCGGGAGAAACACTCCGATTCGGCACGGTATTACAGAGTATTACAGAGTATGCTCGGGAATACCGCATCCGAACGGGAGCCAAGCGGTGCTACCGCACGTAAGCGGAGTATTTACGCCAAACAACCCACTATGAAGTATCTTCTGCTATACATCACATGACCCACTTATTCAATTACCTATCCTCATAAAAAACTGCTTATTTGGAATTGGAATCAATTAGATTCCAATATATCCTTACAAGCATGCCTAACACATGCATTGCACACATTAACCCTTACAGCAATTGAAGTGCAATGGTTTCAATTAAAGCACTGACAAGCGTCCTATTAGTGAGTAATGAGTAAAGGAGTAGATTCTATTGGGTTCAGGTGTTAATGGTTGTAGTCATTAGGCGTACGTTCGCCTACCGCATGAACGAGTGGTGTACGCAAAGCAATAGTACACTTGTGGACACCGCACATTTCTGCCCTTTTTGATCGCGTGCATTCGGAGTGGTTTCCGAATGTACGCCCCCCAACATAAGTGTACTCCCCCGTGTCCGCCCATGTTTCCGCCCCGTTTTGCCCACTTTGAAACTACGCCCATGTGCCATTCCGCATGACGCCCATAATACGCCCATATTTCCCGACTGATTGCGGGCAACAGTTTTGGACGGGATTTTGCCGAACTGGTACGGAGTCTAGGCGTGGCACATGCGCGTTGCGTTCTCCACGCATGCGCAGACGGCGAAAAGACGCGATCCGTAAGAATGCGGTAAAGTCCGCGTCAATCAGAATAAGGGCCAGTGTTAGGTCTGCTAACCATATATGATTTGGTTGCTGTGGAGTTTCCTGTAGAGAGTGATATATTTACTGCAGCTACTGTGCTTTCTGTCATATCCTGATAGGACTTTGGCCCTTATTCTGGTTCACTCACAAAGGCAAATTCCTTCTCAAATGGACAAAACCATGTGCACTGCCGGGGGGGGGGGGGGGCTTGGGGGGGCAGATGTAACATGTGCAAGATGCTGTTCTGCAGTGTTTGGTTACATTCAGTACTGGGATGTTGCTCATTGTTTGCTAAGAGCTGAGGAGTCCCGGAGCTGGCACTCCGGAGCTGGCACTGTTAAAAGCTTTGAAATGCAGCCATGTTATTGTGGGCTAGCCATATAAATGTGTTACATCAACAATCTGAACATTGGCACACAGATTTAAGGGATAACAGTCTATCTACAGCCTCTCAGTTTCATTTAGTTGCAGATTATAAAATCAGCATTATTAAATAACAGCATGTGACAGGCGGGTCTCCTAACTGCCCCCACCACCATCACAACAGGACAATAAAACGGGACTGTCCTGCAACTGCATACATACATACATGGGGAACCCAAAATAAGTATTTTGCCTAGGCCCCCATGGTCTCTTTATCTGGGTCATGTGACACACTGGTGATACAGCCAGTAAAAAAACAAAAACATTCTATGTATGCAGCTTTCCCAGTGAGTAGGATCTCACCAGTGATTTGCTACAATGGAAGGATCTTCATAAAAGAGGCAGCGTTCATTATCCCATAGTTGTTTGCTCGTCTGTAAGATTAGAATAATGGTCATGTTAGTTGTCTGAGTGGTGATGTTAGTTGTCTGAGTGGTGCAGCCAAGGAAGAATATTTTATGGTTGGTTTCAATGTCACAAATGTGTTTTTTTTTCTTCCCTATTTGTCTTTCCAGGCCTGCAAATATTACAACTCCCACTTGCATGTAGTGAACTTCAAGTATGAACAATACTCTGGGGACATCCGTCAGTTGCATCTGTAAGAACCTCTTCATTATGTTATACATGTACTTGCAGCAGGTCTGTTCTCTGATTGTGATGGTCAGGCATCATGTTTGATATTGACTCTGAGGTGAAATGTTTTAGCAATTTGTGGATGGCAATGTTTTGTTTTTGGACAGTCTCTCATTCAGTACGTTGCGGCAGAGTTCCCTGTACAGACATCATCGATATTGTGATGTGGCTGGGTGATTCCATCTTCTTTAACAGATTACTTTATACCGAGAAAGCAGTATGTTGTTTGGTAGCAGTGCAGTACACAAATGTTCCTAAATATTTCAGCATTCTGATTACACAGCTGATGGAAGTAGTTGTATGGAGTAAAAATGTTTCTTTCTAACTGGAGAATGCAATATACAGTAGATTTTAGTTGAGGAGTGAGATTATTGCAATGACATTAAGGGCCTTATTCTGGTCGATGCGTAAATTTCCGAATTCTTTCAGATGGCGTTTTTGAGCCGTCTACGCATGTGTGGGCAACGCTATGCGCATGTGCCACGCAAGGTCTCCATACTCGTTCTCACTAATACCGTACAGAAAAGTGCACCGCATTCACTCGTGAAATATGGGCGTAATATAGGCATCATTCGGAACTACACAGGGGCGTAGTTTCAAAGTGGGCTAAACTGGGCGTAAACATGGGCGTACACGAGGGAGTGCACTAATTCTGGTAGGCGTGCATTTGGACAGAACACCGACTGCAAACGAACCAAAAGGCAGAAAATATGCGGTCTCCATAAGCAAGTATTGCTTTGCGGACACCACTCGGTCATGCGCTAGGCATTCGGAACGCCCAATTAGTACGGCCGCACCTGAACCAATGTCAGCTGAACACAATACAATCCACTCCTCTACTCATTACTCATTAATTACACTCTTGTCATTGCTTCAGTTGGAACCATTGCAGCTTAAATGGACCATTACAAAACACACAAATATATGCTCAAAGCACGGCTGCATTTTTTACACACATTTACACTGCAAGCAATGGACAGAACTTGCTATCACTAATATAAATATCCATGTCACTTTTACATTCACCAATAACATTGGTGCGTACGGGCAGGTTCCCGTCCGTTCTGACGCTGTAAGACCGTGCAGACGCTGTAAGACCGTGCAGACGCTGTAAGACCGTGCAGAATATGTGTGTGTCCACCGCACACGCAAGGTTTGTATGTCGTTCGTAAACACGCCCTGTTCTTAAAGTGTGAGTCCGTCCGAATGTGGAGAACCGGTGGGCGTTTCTTCGTACGATGTCCGCACAGCGTGGCGTGCAGACCACTCCGAAAAAAAATCGGAAATTTACGCACCAACCAGAATAACCTCCTAAGAGAGGTAGTGTGATGTGACTCCTGCTGTGCCTAAATTTGACACTATAGCTCTTTGGAGACAGAGTTTGAATGTTACAGTATTAACCATACCTGACGACTTTTTGAAACGGAGAAGCCCGGAGAGGAGTGAAAGGGGGACGGGAAGAGGCTTCGGTATGTTTAAAGTACGGTTAATACCATACTTGCCTACCCTCCCGGAATGGCCGGGAGGGTAGGCAAGTATGGTATTAACACGTTGCACTATCCTCATGCATTTTAACAGAAAAGTTGCATTATTGGGCACACTTTGTATATGGATGCTTGTCTTCACACATTCAACAGTGGCCAACAAATTTCATTTTCCTCTTACCTTCCTACTTTAACTATGTCGAAAGCATTTGCGCAACTATACTGGGTACAAAGGGGGGCCATTGCTATGGGGGCCAGAGGCTTAGGGGGAAGGGAGGTTGGACCCATATTATAAAGTTGCATTTCCACACTTCACAGCGCATTCAGATTGCAAATGTAATAGAGTGCGATTTTTGGTAAACATCACCAAAAATTGCAAAACAAATAGACCAAGCTCAGACTGGCGAATATGACTGAACCATGCACAGGTGAGTGAGATCTGTGCATGGCTCTGTCCCAAAATGGTTTTGTATGTCCCCCACCGGGCCCAAACTGCAAGTAGGTTAATGCCACCAGCAAATCAAGAGCAGAGATTTCCAGAAGCCCGCTACTAATTGGCTGGAGGGCGAGACTAAGCCCCTATTCACAGAAAATGTAAACTCACAATAAAAACAACTTGCCTCAGCCCCAACACTATTTACCCCCATAGGGGGCAGATTATTACAATTATTTTTGTTCTGAAAAACATTTTTTTTATTGTTAATAATTAATGGATGTAACTTATACCCAATATAAATATGAGAAAGAACACTGTTATGACAAAGAACACTGTTTTGTGTGTACATTTTTCTGTTTGGTTGTGACGAAAGATTTTTGAGATATTTGAATATCTGTATTTGTGTAACAACTATCCCGCCTTCCCCTACGGTTTCCAGTTCTACCTAAATAGTATTTACTGCGTCTTCAAAAACACTTACAAAAAAGCTCCATACAATTTAGGAAGGGGCTTCTGATCAATATTGTTCACAATATCACATTTAATATTGTTAACGATGAGTTCTCCAACGTGTTATTAATGATGTATGATGACTTCCAAACATGCAGGACAATTTGAAATATAGCCAAGAAACCTGCATATTTAGCTGGTCCTGGTGACTTTACTAAATACTAAACTATATCGGCGGCCAATATCATTCAGTGTGTACCTACAATAGCGGATGGCTGTGGCTGATCTGGTTAATTATATCTTAACATCTCTGGCGAGTGCACCATGAGCTCAAACATACTATACTGTGATAACTAATTTTATGGGACCCCAAAGTTAAAATATATTCATATCTTGACCTTGAGTAATATAAAATATTGATTTGACTGTACATTTTTATTGTGTTTGCATTGAATTTGTCAGTAGGTATAGGTAAATGATTTTGCTGTAGAATTGCTTTATAGTGTTTAGGTGTATAATTATAATGAGTTACTGTAGTGTGCAATTGTCTTTACCAAAGTAAATGCGGTTTTGATCGATACAAGTATTCAGGGCCTGATTAAAGGTTCCAGGTGCCCTAGGCTAATACACATGTAGCTCCTCTGAAATGCTGCTACACACACGTGTATGGGTGCTCAGGTACTCACCAGTCATACTGCCCATGTTCATGTTATAAAAGTTATATAACTGGCGTGTAGGATCTAATGCTTGTGGCACAATGTACATAAAGTAATGGTTCCAATAGTAACTTACATTGGCACAGCCATCTGGCAGTCTCCTTACGAACTTACGAACAGCTTTTGGAGCACTGGCCATGCCCCCAACAGTGGTGAAAACAAGGGGCATTGCCTCGCAGGAACACCACAGACATAGGCGTGCGCACAGTGTCTATTCCCTGCTGCTCTTCTAAGAGTAGCGGGTAGCAGGGCGGACTCTTAACTGCCCTTCCCCCCACCCACACACACTGCTGGCCCCGGTCGGTATGCGGGACTGTCCCAAAAAACTAGATAGCCCCACGAAAATCAGGACAGTTGTGAGTTCTGCATACAGCGAATGCACAGATGTGTATCTGTCCTACTAAGATGCAACTTTGATTGATCTGTATTTCAGTAAAATTGGACATGTAACTGACTGCCTTGACTTGTGGGAGTGCCATCGGCGTGTATCACATGTATCTAGAGCTTCATGTGATTTGTGCATACAGGCAAGGGAAATTCATTTCTGATGGATCTCTTGCACCTATAACGGGGCAGGGACAAGTGCTGATTCTAATAATACTAATGATGAGGAGGGTTATAGATAATTTGGTAAAATAAATGGATATAAGATTTTATATAATTTCTTGTGAGTAAGGGGTTATGTGTCTGCAAGTGTAAAGCACCTTCTTATGCCAGCTGACATATCCGTTCTCATTAGTATTGGCACAGATCCATAACACACAGGTTTCCCTTCTCATGGACCACCAATCCAGGGCTCCCCTGCAAGTCAACTAAGGCTCCCCAGTGTCACTCACATGACATTTGATTACCTTCTAGAGCACGTTTACCACCCCGAAGTGTCCAGTTTAATTGAAAAAAAGATCTACCCAAGTTCTGTACAACTCAGCATGGGCTAGACATATGGAAATATGTGTACCTTGGCATTTGAGCATGAACTGCATGCAGGCATTTGCAAGTATCCATGAAGCAGAGATTTGTCCCCGCCCAGAAGCAGTCCCTTAGAGTCCCTTCATCAGATAAATTACTCCGCAATTTTGTCCCTTTTCTTTAAACTGATAAAACCTGTTAGAAGACTAAGAACAGCAAGCATGATGATATTGCTAAATAAACCTTTTACAATAGAAAACGTATTACGTTAGCAATGATAATAATAACCGAGATGGAAATTTTCATTTTGCACAGAAGTGACCCAAAGAGCGAAAAACTTCCTTCACATTCCTTCGAAATTGACCACGAAGAAGCAGACAAGGATGAAGTAAGCCACGTGGATTTCCTTTATGTTTAACTGACAACACAGCATAGTATTCTAGATGCTTGCCTGAACAATGCACTTACTTCACAGACTTGTGATATGCTAGTGTGCTGCAAGCTTTCATTGTTCTAGGCTTCCATGAAAGATGTTTGTTGTTGTTATTTCATTCAGGATACAACGTCCCTCTCGTCTTCTAAAGGAGGTGGTGGTGGAGGAGGATCAGGAGTTTTCAAATCTGGCTGGCTGTATAAGGGGAATTTTAATAGCACTGTGAACAATAGCATTACTGTACGCGTAAGTAGACAATATTACTCTGTCTTTGTATAAGTAGAGTTAACGGCACCCGAACACATTTGTGTATTATCCGGATTACGTAGAATGTGTGTGCCA
Organism: Crinia signifera; assembly: GCF_055691185.1. Classification (NCBI taxonomy): domain Eukaryota; kingdom Metazoa; phylum Chordata; class Amphibia; order Anura; family Myobatrachidae; genus Crinia; species Crinia signifera. The sequence goes on from NC_139219.1 coordinate 262,360,199, forward strand.
GTGTGTTTATCTGTATTATAAGATGAGATTGGACCGGCATCTTGTTCTTAGTCATACAATAATTTAATATTTTTTCTTTTTTTTTCAGTCCTTCAAAAAGCGTTTCTTCCAGCTGACTCAGCTGTCTGATAATTCTTATATTATGAATTTTTATAAAGATGAAAAAATTTCAAAGGAACCAAAAGGGTGTATATTTTTAGACTCCTGTACAGGGGTTATTCAGGTTAGTGTATGTGTGCCCTGCTATTTGCCTTGGTTTGAGAACATTCTGTATTGCTCTGTTATATAAATTATATCTTATTATTTGTAGCTTTTTCTGTTAGATGAATGATTCCTTTTGACCTTTTGTAGACTTTATAAAGCTTTACTTTTGTTCTTGCATGTTTTAGCTCTGTGTGTGATTTGTAGATTGTGCCTAAGCATAACTGCAACACAGTAAAGCCTGTCAGTTTGAAGAAACTCATTGAGTCCAAGGTGTGCTCCCAATACCCAGTTCAGTGACCTAAATTGTGCATACTGTAGGGGGCCGTACGTACGAATGGTCCCTCTCCCAAAGGAGAAGGGCCCCGTTACTCCCCTAACCCTCTCAGCCATTAGGTCAAAGAGGGGAAAAAAGGGATCGGTGGGTCCTCTTCGCCGAAGATCAGATAGACCCTCTTTCCTCAACCCCCGGAAGGGTTAGGACGGTGGGTCCTCCGCACCCGAAGGTTTGAAGAGACGCGCAGTAAGCTTCCCTCCGCTTTGCAGCTCGGGGTCACCCTCGAAGACCCATAGCTCTCCCAAAAAGGATGAGAGCTATGGTACATTGGGGAGTGGATGGCTCATAAGGGTCATACATACAGGCACCAAAAAAAAGGAAAACGTGAAAAGTGACAAACGTGAGAGGGAAAATAAATAAATAAATAAAGAGACCCCAGCCAGAAGGGGTGGGGGTGTGTGAAAAATTGTCCTACCCCAGCCAAGAGGCCCAGGGTGAGGACGTGAAATGCTATCCTAGAGGGAAAGTGCGCAGTGCAAGTGCCATACTTGTGCATAGTGAAATGGGGATCACCAGTGCAGGTTCAGGCACCCCCAGAGTTTTCCTGGGGGCACAGTGCAGCCTCGGACTCCAGGCAGCCAGCCAATCAGCGTCCGACCAAGTGTTTCTCTGCTCCACCAGCAGGCCCTTTCTGGCAGTCGGCATGGGAATGGATACTCCACTGGGCTTTTCGATGAGTCTCCCCCGCAGAGGCCAAATAAAGGGATTTTTGTAAGAACTTACCGTTCGAATCCCTTTCTCTGATATGGTCCTGGTGACACAGCTCAACACTGGGATGTAGGAGGGTCCGAAGGAGCCAGGCACCTATCCTAAAGCTTTAGAGGGTAGGCTCCTCCCCTACTGCATCCCTGGACTCTTCAGTTCAAACTTTCAAAGCCACTGGAATACATTAACTCAGTACAAACGCCTGCACATATTATATGCACATTTTATAACAGAAAACTGTTAACTTTTAACCATTTTAACATGAACATCATGAAACTTCTGGCATACTTACTGAGCGTAAGGGAGGGATCGCTGTGTCACCAGGACCATATCAGAGAAAGGGATTCGAACGGTAAGTTCTTACAAAAATCCCTTTTTCTCTTTCAATGGTCCTGGTGACACAGCTCAACACTGGGACGTTCCAGAGCCGGTCCTTTGGGAGGGTACGCTCAGGTCTGCAGCTCTCAGCACTGCTCGCCCGAATGATGCGTCCTCCGACGCGAACTCATGGAATCTATAGAATTTGGCAAATGTGTGAACAGATGACCAAGTGGCAGCTCTGCAAACCTGCTCAGCTGTGGCCCCATGTCGAACCGCCCAAGAGGTGGCAACTGACCTGGTGGTATGCGCATTTATTTTGGCCGGTACTGGTCTACCCACTTTGGTGTATGCAAAGGCTATCACAGACCGCAACCACCTAGCAATAGTCTGCTTAGATGCAGGCCAACCAATTTTGTGTACGTCATACAATACCAACAATGTGTCAGTCTTCCTGACACTCTTCACTCTGTCCACATATATGCGTAAGGCACGCACAACATCCAAAGTTCTCAACTTGTCCCTTTTCTTAGAACCCTCTGGGGGTTGAAACACAGGTAGAACTATCTCCTGATTTAAATGGAAGGTAGATACCACCTTCGGTAAAAACTGAGGCACTGTTCTTAAAACAGCCCTGTCATCATGAAAAATTAAGAAGGGAGATTTACATGACAAAGCTCCCAATTCTGAAACTCTTTTAGCAGATGCTACTGCTAACAAAAACACTAGCTTCCACGTGAGAAACTTAAAGTCAGCCGACCTTAAAGGTTCAAAAGGTGCCTTTTGAAGGCATTCCAAAACCAGTGATAGATCCCAAGGTGCTACTGGTTGCTTGTATGGAGGTTTCAACCTGGATACTCCTTGTAAAAAGGTTTGAATTTCCGGCAAAATGGCTATCTTTTTCTGGAAAAAGATGGACAAGGCCGAAATCTGCACCTTCAGTGACTGAAGGCTTAGGCCCGATGAAAAACCATCTTGTAAGAATTCCATCATTCTTGATAGCTTAAAATGAGATGTATGAGCCTTTCTTCTCTCACACCATCGAATGTAAGTCTTCCAGACTCTATAATAATTTGCCGAAGATACAGCTTTTCTGGCTTTTATCATCGTCTTTACTACTGCCTCAGAAAACCCTTTTCTTTTCAAAATGATGGTTTCAATAGCCAGGCCGTCAAAATCAATCGATCTGAATCCAGGTGATTGAATGGGCCTTGTCTTAGAAGGTCTGGTCTCAGAGGTAGACGCCATGAGTCCACAGACAACCTCTGAAGCCTCGAGTACCAGGACCTCCTTGGCCAATCTGGGGCCACTAAGATCACTGGAACCTTCTGCCCCTGTATTTTCTTCAGAAGTCTCGGTAACATTGGTACTGGTGGGAATGCATAAAGGAGATCTCCCTGCCAGTGAATAGTCATGGCATCCACTGCCTCCGCTAGTGGATCCCTTGTTCTGGCATAGAACCTGGGCACTTGACGGTTGACCCTGGATGCCATCAGGTCCACATCCGGAGTTCCCCACATCGAAGTGATTTGGTGAAACACCTGAGGGTGTAAGCTCCATTCCCCTTCCTTGAGCTCCTCCCTGCTCAGGAAGTCGGCTTCTATATTCTCTATTCCTGGAATGAATATAGCCGATACAGCTGGAACATTCTGTTCCGCCCATAGGAAGATTCTGGACACCTCCCACATGGCCAATCTGCTGCGTGTACCTCCCTGGTGATTCAGATACGCCACAGCTGTGGCATTGTCGGTCTGAATCCTCAAAGGGAGGTTCTGTAACCTGTCTCCCGCCAAGGAAATCACTTTCCAGACAGCTCTCAGCTCCAAGATGTTGATTGGGAACGCTGATTCCTCTGCCGTCCACAGGCCCTGAAGCCTGAGATCCAGGACTATTGCCCCCCAGCCCCTGAGACTGGCGTCGGTAGTTACTATCAACCAGTCCCAGGTCTGTAATGACCGACCCCACTGAAGGGAATCTACTTCTGTCCACCATTTCAAGGATTCTCGGGTGTCCGAAGACAGCACTATCATCTCGGATTTCATGGTCAAAGTGTTTCCTGACCAGGCTGACAAAATGTTCCATTGGAACCTCCGAGAGTGGAACCTGGCAAATTGAAGCGTCTCGAATGACGCCACCATCTTCCCCAGGAGCTTGAGGCACCTCCATACTGAAATGCTCTGAGCCCTGAGAATCTCCTGGACTAGGGTGACCAGATCCCTGGCCTTTACCTCCGGGAGGAATACCCGATGAAGATGGGTGTCCAGTATGACTCCCAAGAATTGGAGCCTTTGTGACGGTACCAACTGAGATTTTTGCAAATTTAAAATCCAGCCGTGAGCCTGCAAAAAACTGATGGCCTCTGCCAAGCGACTCTGCAGCATGGCTGCTGACTCTGCTTTGAACAGGAGATCGTCCAAATAGGGTATTACTGTGATTCCCCTGAGCCTCAGCACCGCCGCCATTACTGACATTATCTTTGTGAATACCCTTGGCGCGGTTGCTAGCCCAAAGGGTAACGCCCGGAATTGTAAATGCAGGTCTCCTATGGCAAACCTCAACAAGGTCTGATGCTCCGGGTGTATAGGAACGTGCAAATATGCGTCCTGGACATCCATGGACGCCAAAAATTCTCCCTGGTCCAGACTCAGGAGTACTGACCGTAGGGACTCCATTTTGAAATGGTCTACCCATAAATGAACATTTAGGGACTTCAAATTTAGTATTGGTCTGAAAGACCCGTCTGGTTTGGGCACCAGGAACAGCGTGGAGTAAAAGCCTTTCTTCCACTCTGCCCTGGGGACTGGTGTAACCACCCCTTTTTCCAAAAGGGAGTGAGCTGCTCTCACAAGAGCTGTACGAAGCCGTGCCTCCTTTGGTAAGGATGTGGGGATGAACCTCTTCGGAGGCGGCCCTCTGCAAGGGATTTTGTAACCCTGTGTTATAATATCTAACACCCAGGCATCCTGGCCTAGAGAAGCCCAAGCGTCCCTGAAGAGTGTGAGACGCCCCCCCACTTTTGTCACTGTCGGGCGAAGCCCCTGACAGTCATGCAGAGGGTTTATCCTCTCCCTTTGTGGCAGGCTTCTTGTGAAAAGAGCCAAATTTTGACTTTTGTGTCTTGCCTCTAGAGGACTGAAACCTTCCCCTGAAAGACTGTCCTCGAAAGGACGCACCACCTCTAGGGGAGGGCCGAAAGGACGGCTTAAAAGCAGAAAATCTGGACGTCTGCTTTGCTGAGGAGGCCGGCAGGAATGTACTTTTGCCGCCCGTGGCCTGCTTTATAATCTCCTCTAATTCGGTACCAAAAAGTACCTTTCCTTTGAAGGCTAATGTTTCCAGAGCCTTCTTGGACTCATTGTCTGCTTCCCAGGCTTTAAGCCAAAGCACTCTCCTGGCATTAATGGAGACTGTGGACACTCTGGTTGCCATTTTAATAGCTTCCTCCTCTGCTTCCACTGCATATTCCGCAGCTGCCTTAATCTTTTCTGCAAGCAGTAACGCACCAGGGTCAGCCTGCAGCATGGTGCATAATTCACCAGCCCACTCTATCATGGCCTTAGAGACCCAGGCTGAAGCAATAAGGGGCCGTAAGGTAAACCCCACCCCTTCAAAGATAGCCTTGAGGTTACCCTCCAGCTTTTTATCCACAGAATCTTTGAAAGCTGCACCGCCCTGTACTGGTAATACAGTAGCCTTGGACAAACGTGCCACTGAAGCGTCCACAACTGGGACCTTTTCCCAGAGCTCCGCATGAGACTCTGGCATGGGGTACAGACTAAGGAATCGCTTAGGCATCTGTAGCCTCTTATCAGGAGTTTTCCAAGCCCCTTCTAACAATTCCTGTAACCCCTCATCTGAAGGAAAAGTAACAGCCTCCTTCCGCTGTCGCTTAAAAACACCTTTAACAGGAGTCTTATCCTCCACAGACAGCTTTAAAGCCTGCTTCACAGCTACAATGAGATCCTCTATACCAGCAGCAGAGTTCTCTTCCACATCATCACCCTGATCCCAGGGGATGTCAGTATACTCTCCTTCCTCCTCATCTACCACAGTAGTTAAAGCATAAGACCTTCTAGGGGTCCCTGCCACATCATCCATTTTGTCCAGCATTTCACTGAACCTGTTGATCCCTTTAGCAGTATCCTGCATCACCTGAATCAGCGCAGGATCTGCCTGGGTAAGAGGCAAGGAGCCAGACGACTGCTGAGATGATGGCATAGGTCTCTGTGATTCTACCAGCCCATCACTCTGCCTGTCCAAAAGCTGCACCAAAGCGTTAACTGACCTGCCTAGGGCCCTGGCCCACGCAGGTTCCATATGCTCTGCCCTATGGGGTTCACTGCCCATGGGTCTCACATCAGCGCAAGTAATACATAAGCCCCCATTGGCCATCTGCTCAGGGACAAACTTTTGTGTGCAAACATTGCACGCGCTCAGTGCACTAAGGGCTCCCTCCCCCAAAACCACAGCCTGATGCTCAGACATGATGCAAGTGATAAATGTATATATATCAGTATACACAGTGCAAACAATGTACAAGCGTTTATACAGAGGCAATGCACCCAATCACTTATCTGTCTGTTGGTTTCAACTGCGGGGAAGCGATGCCCAGGAAATCCAAGTCACTCTGCCAGGATCAGTAAGCCAGCTCAGCTCCGCTGCAAGCGTTCTGAAAGGCGCCAAAGTCAGAGTGAAGGAAGAGACCACAGGTCCCTGCTGCTGCGGGGTCCGTGACCTTTTGGCGCCAACCACCCCCAGCCAGCCGCTCCTCAGGTAGGATTTCCTAGTTCCAGTGTCTCCCCCTCGACTGGGGATCACTTGGAACATGCCTGTCACAACGCTGCTGTCCTCTCATCTAGGAGCTCAGCGTGTAAGCTCCGCATAAAATGGCCGCCGCCATCACGGAGCGCCTGTCCCCCATGATCCCCACCTAAATGTGGAGCCGGTTTCAGGATACTCCGGAGCCCAGGCAGCCTTTTAGAAAAGGCTATAAGCGCTGCACAGGGAGACCAGACAGTGTCTCCCCTGTGCACAGTGAGCTGACAGGACGCGCTTCTGTCAGCTCCTGCTGCGCTAGCAGTGTGAGGATTCACTATGAGAATCCTCACACTGTGCCTACCTAGCTAGGGTGAAAGTTAATAAAACAATAAAAATCCCCTAACTACTCTAATTCTTCGGCTGCTCCTGCAGCCCTTTAGAATAGCACCCACTCCAGTGGGCACCTAACACGAACTGAAGAGTCCAGGGATGCAGTAGGGGAGGAGCCTACCCTCTAAAGCTTTAGGATAGGTGCCTGGCTCCTTCGGACCCTCCTACATCCCAGTGTTGAGCTGTGTCACCAGGACCATTGAAAGAGAAAGACCAACTGAAGAAGAAGAAAACACCTACTCAGTCCCAACGTTTCACCTCTCCCAGGGATTGAGTACTAGGCTGGGCTTTTCGCTGTCTTTCTGACTGAGGGCGACTTGCAAACCCCCAAGCCAGAGAGCAATCTGTTTGGTTCCAGCTTTTCCCTGCTTCATGGGAGTGGATACTAGACCGGGCTTGTCGAGTGACTCTCCCTCAGAGGCTATAAAACCCCGAAGAAGAGCACCAACTACTCAGCCCAATGCTTCTCCCCTCTCTACCATTGGAATGGTATTCCCTCCCCCAGCAGGGTGTAGATACTCAGCCAAAACCTTGCACCTGCCCAGAACATGAGGCTCTCAGGCTTCCTCAGCATAGTAGCAAGGTGCTTAGTCCGGCCTTTCTCTATTCTCTGCCAGGGGCTGGTCCAAACCCACTGACAAGAACAGATACTACACTTAATCTTAGCCAAAAGGCAGATTAAGCCTGTGTTTTTCCCGCTCCCTGGATGTGTTGGTAGGTCTCATTGGGCCTGCTCACTAACTGCAGCTCAGGGTGTCTGGCAGATGCATCAAGCTTGTATGGCACTTGGGGAGAAGGCATAGCGTCTCTCCCCAAATAGTGCGAGAAGCCGGTATTCGGAGATGGAGGCAGCATGCAGTTGAGGGCAAGTACTGCTGGTACCATTCCTAGACTGTTCCACAAAGTGCGGCCACACCGCCTGCACACCCCTCCTTACAGCACTGCAGTAATGGGGCATTTGCATGTATAATAAGTGTGTGTGTGTTGAGAGTGGGTAATTAGATCTGATATCAGAACAATTTAAACAAAGATGGAATTAACCTTCACCAGCGCTAGATATTTAAAAAGGAGGAATGATACTTCGCTTATAGTTTCCCATGTGTTTTTGTTCTTAAAACGAAAGTTAATGCACAAAATGTTCTCTTATCCTTTATTCATGTTTTACCATGAACTAGTACATGCAAGAAAACATATATTCTCATAGTGCATAACAGTTTAATATAACACACACACTTTAAAATGTACAGCAGTTCCAAAAATAGGCTATCAATTCATCACATGAAAACACATGCACATAACAATGGCAATAAAGTGACGAGTGCAAAGAGAGGGTTCTGTGGGTATTTATCAAAATGAGCATGCAGATCACAGGTGATGGTGCGGGCACACACAGGAATCAGTGTTGCTATGGTAAGATGTTCTCAGAGCCGTCTCTGTACCTCGAATCCACCGACGCGTTTCAAACCCGGTCTGGGTCCTTTATCGAGATCTGATATCAGACAGATAGCATGCTGCTGCTGATATAGATACAGAGCTGATATAAGTGTGCACTAATATTAATGGCGGCTATTTGAATGAGCTTTTAGATGAAGCCAGTAAAGACACATAGATGCACACAACTCTGACCACAGGTGCATGTTAGCATTGAGGGCCAGATTCAAAGGTCTATCCAGTTACATTCCCAACTGTGTATTCTGTTGCTGCGGATCTGCGATAATATGCTGATGACGCAGGGTTTGATACTGAGAGTAAAGTAAGCTACGGGAGCCTTTACCACTGCGTACAGCCACACAGTTACAGACCGGCATGCCTCCAAAACCTCTTGACACTCCTGCGTTTCAGACACCACCGCCTGTTACCTCCCACAAATGCTCACTGCTTCTCAATAAATTTGTATACATATTTGCATTGTGACCTTCCTGGCAAGTCCATCATAAGGACGCACTCTGCAGTACAACCAACTTATTGTGAATACGTTGCGTCATTATGGGCAATTTGTATGCATCCCTGAGTTGGCCCCCCGTAGCTTAGAATACAGCAGAAATGTTTGCTGCATGATAACATTGTCGTATCATAAGTAGTGTGACTAGTAAATGCAAATACAGCAGATAAGAGCTGGATTCCCGTGTGCTGGTGCACCAGTGTCCTAATGGCTGACACACAAGGGCCAGTCCAGTTTCTCTACCTGAAAACCATGATCCCAATCAAAATAACGGTCATTTTGTAACACCGTTTTCCAAAAAGACCTGAAACAGTGATGGGCCACCGGGCAACCTGGAACCCTAAGACCATATGCCCCTCTGTGACTTAATTTGTGTCCTATACCTCCTTCCGATTTTGTTGTCATATGTGTTTCATAAAGCTTGTAAAAGTGCCTATAAACTAGTGGGATTTGGGCCCTTTTCACACGATTTTGACTCATCGGGACCATAAATCGTGTGAAAAGTGTCAAATCATATGACATTTTCTACCGATTACGATCTGATGCGTGGTACCGAGCCCATCAGGTCAGATTCGGAGTGGTTAATAGGATCGCATTGATACATTGCAACCAATAGGACCGCATATGATGTATTCCAGTTGATCCGGCTGCCTTGTCAGTTGCTGGCATATTGCAGGCGAGGTTCACATTCGATACCTCACACTAGTGTATGGAGGCCTTCACACTTCTTTCATTTATTTGTTATTACAGATAACTATTATTGAATGTTTTTATTTAACTTATACCTGAGAGTAAATGTAATAGATTGCTTTATTGAGGGTCAGGGGGCCAATCAGTGGCGTAGCTACTGTAAGGCAGCCCCAGCTGCCGCTTGGGGGAGCAAGCCACAGTGGGGTCTGTGTGGGCGCCGGCACCCACTCAACGCACTGATATGCATGCTGCCTTCTGCCGCTGCCCACTGGCTGAGCACCTTAGGCTAGTCAGCCGCAGCGCGGGTGCGGCCATGGCAGAGATGAAAAATCCCTCCACTGATTCAATTGACTGTACACAGAGCCGGCTATTGGCTACTGTGTACAGGATAGGCGGGCGGATGGGTGTGCTAGGGCGGCCTGGGATGCGTCGGAGCCAAGGGAAGCAGCAGTGTATGCTGGTCTCTCTTCCTCTATCCTGCTTCAGCTTCTCCGTTATGCATGTTACGTCATCACATCACACACTGGGAAAACACGCTGGAGAGGATTCCTGGGGGGGAGGAGGGTGCCACAATTTTTTTGGCAGGGGGCAGCAAAATTTATAGTTATGCCACTGGGCCAATCATGCAGCCCCTGAAATGTATTAGGTAGCCTGTCACTATCTATTTTTGATATATTCATTATTTGGCATTGTGTCTGGTTTTGGACAGTTCCCCCGTTATCACAGCGTGTGTGGCCACTATGCTATTATTTGTACTAGATGATGATTGCTAATTGTTTGCCATAGGTTATTGTGCTAGAGTTCTGTTAGAAGATATTTCATATAGATGAAATTATATCCCTCAAAGTCCATTGTTTCTTAGAAAGTCAGAAATACAATTATTGTAGATCCTTTTGTCATTTTTAAAAAAAGCCTTCCAGTATTGTTATAGTATTCCACGTCTAATTTGGGAATGGTCTGACTTTCCCCTTTCCCTTTGCATCAGAATAAACAGCTTAGGAAGCATGCCTTTGAGCTGAAAATGAATGATCTGACATACTTTGTGCTGGCAGCTGAAACCGAGCAGGATATGGATGACTGGATTTCCACGCTCAACAAAATCTTACAAATAAATCCAGAGGGAACCGTTCCAGAGAGGAGAAGTGCAGATTTATCTGATCAGAAACTTGGTACAAAAAATATTTATATTCAATCGAAATATTCTCAACATCAAGAATCTGTGTTCTGCAGGTCATACGGCAGTGACACTTCGTTATTTCTCTGCGCAATATTTCAAGAAAACTTCCTAAATCACAATCCAGTGTAGATGTGCTACCCAGTCAATCAGCCTCCAAAAGGCTGGAGATTATAGCACAGCCACCAATATAACAGTAATATGGTTGTATTGGGGCACTATGACTGACATCGCATTCCCAAATCTGACCAGGCATATACACAGATCTTTAGACACCAGCTAGCTATGAAAGAACCTCAGCACCAGAGAGTCAGTTCCAAAACCGGGGGCAGAGTAAACTGCCAAATTAGTGTAAGAATTAAATTAATGGCCATATTTAAAAACGCTGGTGATGTGTGTGTGTGGAGCTATTCAATTGTCTGCATTGCACCGGGCACTTAAGTCGGGATTTGCAGGTTACTGTGTCTAAAGAATGCGTTTAGTCGCAGTAAACAGCATTCTCCGACAAGTGCCAGGTGCAATGTTGTTAGTGTGGGCAATAGACCCGCAACTCATCACGCCACTAGTTTTGTCCAATTGCTGTTTGCAAGTCCGAAGGATCTGAGCAGAAATTCACGGCTATTGAATAGCTCCAGACACTCATTCCCACCGAAATTCAATATCACGTTTGACCAAATTCCCTCTTCAGGGTACAAATATTGTTTGGTATATTGGATGTGAAGAGCCGCAACTGGGGGGAGAGGGCATACGTGCATTCAGGGGTGGTGAACACGGAGCATTAGGACAACCTTGCTATACGGTTGATGGGCAGGTGCCAGTCTGCAGCTAAATTGCCATGGGGCTGATGTATTAAATCTGGAGAAGTGATAAAGCGGAAGGTGATAATGCACCAGCCAATAAGTTCCTCACTGTCAAGTTGCAGGCTGGATTTGAAACATGACAGTAGCTGACTGGCTGCTGCGTTATCACCTTCCACGTTATCACTTCACCCAGGCTTAATACATCTGCTCCCATATACAGTATGCGAGAATGTCTGTCAGAATTCGGGCCAGTTCAATGGCTGCAAAGCGTGAAGACATATCGCGACCACCATCTTTACTAATTAGAGGTGCAAGAGAACATTAGCAAAAGCTGTGTATTGTAATGGTGGCAATGTGCACAATCGGACATTGTGTCACATTGCACTGAATAAATTCCACCTTCTGAATTTAAGTGAAATATGTTGTATCAGAGTAATAGTATTAAATTAAAGCATAAGGTGCTGATAAGGGGCCAGATTCTCTAAGCTTCAAAAGTGATAAAGTGGAGAGTGATAAACAGCCAGCCAATCAGCTCCTGTCTGACATTTTTCAAACACAGTCTGTGACATGGCAGGTAGGAGCTGATTGGCCGGCTGTTTATCACTCTTCATTTTATCACTTTGAAGCTTAGAGAATCTGGCCCAAGGTAAGATGTTTACTACAATGTATTCCCCAGGTGATCCAGGAGAATCTATACTGAACTTAGAGACTCAACAAGAGGAAGCCGACTGTGCTGATAACACATTGCACCCTGACCTGGCAAAGGTGAGACGTAACCACTAGCAACAAATTGGGGGATGTTGCCCATAGCAACCAATCAGATTCTACTTTTGAATTATTTAGCACCTTCTAGACGATAATAGATAGAATCTGATTGGTTGTCATAGCAACATCCACACTTCAATAGAACTCCCATCATATTAAATGTACCACTTCATGCATACCCTCCAACTGTACCGATTTTGCCGGTACAGTACCGTTTTTTAAAAGTACTGTACCGGCAAAATAATTTTGTACCGAATTACCGATTTTTAAATTGTTTTCTCCTGGTGCCCGGCTCTCCCCTCCTGGTTCCGGCTCCCAAGTGTCCCTTGCGGCGCCGGCGGGCATTGCATGACGTCACTGCCTCACCAGCGCCGCACCCTGTGCACAGTCTGGTGCTCAGGGGATGGATGGGAGACGTCTGTACTGCCCTGCCTCACTGTCTGCGCATGCTCAGGGCGTGAAAGGACAGTGAGGCAGAGGCAGGCAGGCCGGCGTCAGTAGCGCGGTGTGGCTGCCAGACTCGAGCCGGGGCGCGCATGAGGAGGGGATATCCTGGAGACTTGAGTGTGAGACCCTGGACCTGGAGCTCAGCGCACCAGTAAGTCACAAGTGTAACTAGTAATATGAGATGACAAGCTGCAGACAGACTGATCATCCAGAGACTGTCTCTGTGAGCCATATTCCACCTTTCTGCACACTGTGACTGTCTGACTGCATACCCTCCAACATGGCTTGCCCCCCCCCCCCTCTCTTCTCCTGCATACATTTATCCATGGCCACGCCCCATTTCCGAATGTGTACCGATTTCTGCACTAAAAATGTTGGAGGGTATGCTTCATGTGCACAATAATAAAAAATAGAAAATAAATGCCTAGCCATTTTATTGAGCTCTACACCCCTGATAGCAAGTGTATGTATTACATACAGTAAATTAATTTTTTATATACAGTATGCTGTAAATATATAACTTTCAATTGTTTGAACCAGAGGTTCTTTTTGCCGTGGTCCTCAATGGACTGTGTATTGCATCTTTTTTGCTGGGAACAGGAAGTTTTTCTACTGTGGTTGCTGGTATATTTAGCAAACTTGTCTGACGCTTGTATCCCCAGTCTGGTCAATTCCACCAAATCTATTGACTAGAGAAACACTTACAGTAACCAATACTTTCCATGGAAAAAAGCACTGCTTATTCAAATTAGCAGCAGAGGGCCTGATTTGGATTTGTATGCAAATGGTATTGTATAAATACAAGTCCAATAGTTGGGAATCTGTGCTTACACAGGACCCGTTTTGCTCATGCTCATGCATGTGATCGCTAACAGTATCACTTAGTCGCAGAATGATTGATGTTTGGGGGTGGTGGTGACTGGGACGCACTGCGAAACGTTCTACAAATGAGGACGTGCCACCTGCCACTTTTAAAAGTGGGCTGTGTGTGCAATGGTGCAATGCTGTTAGTGTGGGCAATAGACCCGCAACTCATCACATCACTAGTTTGTCCAATTGCTGTTTGCAACTCAGAAGGATCTGAGCAGAAATTCAAGTCTAATTAAATAGCTCCGGGCACTCATTCCCACCACTATTCAATATTATGTTTTGACTAGATTTCCTCTTGACGTTACAAATATTGTGTAGTACATTGATCGTGAAGAGCCGCAACGGGGGGATGGGGAATACTGCATTCAGGGGTGTGCTGTGTCTGCAGATTTCTTGGACCTGGCTATTTAAGCAGACAGGCTGGGGGATACGATAAGTGGTCCAGATTTTCACCATGGTAATCCGATGCTGCGTCTTCAGACACAACACTTGGATCACAGACACATGCAGGGATTGTCTATTTCCTACAGGCACCTCCTGCTGCATTTAATAGCAAAGTGGGCGATTCTGAGTAAGAAAATTGCATCGCATCGCATGCGATTTTTGCTATACGATTTTCCGATGTAATTTATTCACTGCTCTCTGGCCTTGGGCGGTGCGATGAGATCGCACCGCCCGAAGCGTAGCGAGCCCCGCAAGGGGACGCAGATTACGTTACATGTGTTCCGCGTCCGATCGCCACGCTTCAGGCTCGGTGGCTCGCTGCGCTCACCGCACTATATATCCACGGGGTGGCGTGGATAGTGGGGGTGTGCCTAAATCCCATTAGTGTATAGTACATTAAATGGCATCGCACCCTATAAATCGCATGCGATTGCATGCGATTTTAAGTGTGGTGCAATCAGATGCGATGCGATCTCATCTCACTGCCCAAGGACAGAGAGCAGTGAATAAATTACATAGGAAAACCGCATCGCATGCGATATGATGCGATTTCCCTACGGTGCCGCACGTATCATAATTGGGCGCCCTGCTAATATATAAGTACCCATAATACACCTCAGTGCATAACCAGCTTCACCATCCGTGCGTGGAGTTTTCAACTATGAATTTAAGATGATTTTGCTATAATCCAGTCCTATTGTAGCAAGAAGCACAAATATATTATTTTTCCTTATAACTTTAATAATAAGCCTGTTATTGCCAGACCTGTACCTGTATACTGAACCATATCTATACTACAATGCCCATCTTTATCCAGTACCTTTCAGAGACTGAAGAGTGCATCAGTGTGGCTAGGAATTTGGAGCGACACAATCTGTTCTCTTTAGATCCCGATTTATGTGTAAGTAACCCAGCAATGCTTATTACCAGTACATGTACGTTTCCAGCTGTATTACTTCTGTACTGTATGTATGTAATATATTATAATCTGTGCTCATTGCCAACTGTCAGTAAACCAGCACAAAGAAAGCTTTATAGATATGAAGCTGTGTATTGTTCTCATGGGTTACAGATTATTTTCTTGAACAGTAACCTGTGCACCATTGCTCATCAATGACCCCCATGGTATTGGTAGCAGCCCCATAATCATTAGGGCTTTATATATGTTACATATGTGTGTGGAACAGAAGCCATGTTCTTTCACAGTAAATCTCTTTGGTTTTATATTTTAAGGTAACCAAGCAGAATTCGGCAAGTGACTCTGTGATGAAACCATTTGAGGAAAAGACAGCTAAGAAGATTATAATAATGTGTAAATCTCTCAGTCTGAATCTTCAGGCCTGCGTCAGAGAGAATGACAGTGAACCAGTAACAAATGTACGTGGTATTAAACAAAACACTCTTCTTCCGTCGCAGAAAATAGACCCATCTGCAGTATTGAGTAGTGGGGCTTGAGTTACGACAAGACTTTTCATGATGTGATAGCTCCATTACAATGTCCTGTGTATAGATTGTAGTTGCTATCCAGACAAGGTTTTACAGACCGATGAGTGAAAGCAGATCTCGAAGCTTAGACATCAGGAAAGGAAAAAGTTAATAGTACGTTCTAGTGAAACGTTATTTTCCACATTTTATATTTTTACCGATATCTTTTCTAGATGGTGCAGTTGAAAATTGAGAGGCAACATATCTTTTAGAAAGTTTAAAGAGAGCTCAAGAATTTTCAGATTTACATTTGATCACAAATTATGTATTTAAAAAATTTATTATGGCAATGGATGTAGCGTCCATAATCCTGGCATTCGCCAGACATGGGCTGTATAACACCAATACATTGCATTTGCCATATGAGTCAAATACATACATTCAACACAAGGAAAAGATACACAAACATCAATGGGAACATAAAGATCTGTCCTCTTCCAATATTGCTGCCATTGCGCCAAACATCCCCTCTTGGCTCGCCGGTCCTATGAGGCTCGCCTCATGGGATGTCTCTTTTTGATAAAAAATGTATCTTAGTAACAATAATATTTTAATACTCAACAGGAGACGGTGTTGATTCATTTAAAATGTGTTACAGTGTGCGAGTGAGTCTCTCAATCTGTCCCACTTTGTGCTTCATATATAGACACCTCTAGAATACACAAACAGTTTGTAGATGCCAGGGCTTACTGTAACCAGTAGTGATACATACTGTAAAAATACTGAATTCTATAATATAACTTTATTTCACCTCTACAGACACTGGGGACGGGTATTGGAAAGGACAAAATGTTAAAATAGGAATTGAATTTTACATTACTTTTGACGCAAATGTGTCAACCTCTAAATGTCCCCATAGATTGGCTGTGATTTTTTATGATAAATACTGGTAAACTTAAATCTTCTAAGGGCTTTCCATGGTTGTCCTTTAGGAATGCACAGAAGGTGTAATGGTTAGCATTACTGCCTCAGAGCTCTGAGGTTATGGGTCTGATTCCCTAATTATGTAGCGTTTGTATATTCTCCCCTTCTTGTGTCGGTTGCCTCCAGGTACTCAATTTTCCTCCCAAAATAAAAAAAACTTGCTGGTAGATTAACTGTCTCATAACAAGGAATACGTTTAACCCTAGTGTCTGTACATGGGAAGACTAGAAGGGCCAAATGGTTCTTATCTGCCATCAAATTCTATGTTTCTATGTGCTTAATCCTTTGAATGCCAAGTGAATTTGTCAAAATAGGTGTGAAAATTGCCAAGCAAACCTTTTTATTCATCATAATGACCTGTAATGTTTACCTTATATAGGAAATTAATCTTTTTTACAC
The DNA here is from genome assembly GCF_055691185.1 of Crinia signifera. Lineage (NCBI taxonomy): Eukaryota > Metazoa > Chordata > Amphibia > Anura > Myobatrachidae > Crinia > Crinia signifera. The sequence goes on from NC_139219.1 coordinate 262,376,848, forward strand.
AACATTTTGTATTTGAATTTATATAACAAATGTGAGCGATGCTGGCATTTTTAGCCGATATTTTGCGCATCTCTCACAGAGACACTCAAAGGGTTAATGTCCCTTAGGTTTAAAAGTGGAAGAGCAAAAATTGGAAATCTCCTGCCACTCCTACTGTTCCTGCTCTAAATAATTACACCTGGTTTGTCGCAAGCGCAAGCATGGAGAAAATGACATACTACCTTCATGACTGTCCCCATAAATTTGAACTGATTTGGGGCCCTTGGCTACTAGCCAATGGCTACTAGCAATGTCCCATCCACTACCACACTAAATAGTGGAATCAATGTCTCACGGTATCGATGGGTATGCAGCCCCTGGGCCCTTCCTCCGGTGTCCTCCCTCCCCTCTACTGTGACATTCTTTCCATTGACGTATACTGCATTTTATATACAGTATCTCCCGTTTCTTACAATAACTTGACCTGTCTTGATCCCCTTATTTTCATTTCTTCCCTCCATTTTTTCCCTCTACCCCTGTTTCTTCTTTTTATTGGTCAATATTTGTTTTTGTTAAAGAAAAATGCAAAGAAATATTTCAATGTTCTTTATTATACCGCTGTTTGCATAGGATGCCATCTAACTCAGTGTGTGCTCTCCTCCTCTCCCCTCTCCCAATATAATGTATTTTGATCTGTATTAGCTTAAATACCTGAGTCGGAGCGGTACGCCAGTTTTCACTGGACCGCTCAGTCAGAGGCGCGACGTGCGTGACGTCCGCAGCACTCACATCTGACTCCTAACAGACGGAGGTCTCCGACGCTGACATACACACGCCGGAGCCTCCTTGCCGAGTGGACGATATCACCACTGACGCGGACCCCCCTCATACCTACGGTGCGCAGTGCTGGTGTAGAGGTGGCAGATCTCACCAGACACGCACCGATCGAGGGGTTACCGCGGGGCACCATACTGCCTAATAAGTTGATCTGGGGCATACATTGATCGGTGACAGGTTCAATACAGGGAGACACACCTGCAGGCCCTGACTCCTGTCATTAATAGATCAGTCCATGCTCCCACACCGGCCAATATACTCTTAGGCGACTCAGTGTATAAAGCTTTACTGTAAGCTCACATAATGCTGGTGGTATATATACAATAAACAAATGAGAGTATTGCTAATACCAAAAACCCAATAAATACCTAGGTGGATATTGAGTTGAGCCACACTGAGTGAGGATTTTTATCCTTTTTAAAGAAACACTGTCTATGTCTACATGTATCACTGTTTGTCCATATTTCGCAACAATCTTTTAAAACATATCTAATAAAGGTTACATTTCCTTGATAATCTGTGCACCAAACAGAGACATACTTTCTTTCTTCTCATAAAACTGTCAATCCTGTGTCCAGTGGTAGCACACCCTCCTATTCTATGGTCAAACGACTAATTTACAAATATATTGAGGGTAAAACCAAATAATAGTGCTTGAATAATCCTGTGCGACTGATCTTCCCACTCCCCTTTCCCCGAAATTTCTTTGCCATCTACCTTTACTTGCTTTCTCTTTGAATAAATAAAGAATTTAATTTTTTAAACTGAACATCACCCATCAAGGTCTTTTAACCATTTCAAGTATCAGTCCAAACTATCAGTTAGGTATAACTAGTGTATATGTGAACATGCAGTAAAGGTGCTACTGTATATCAGGTTTGGATGTAACTGATAAGCCTGTGCTTTGCTTTTTATCTTCTGATCTTAATCATGTCTGTGCTGTTCGCCCATGTTCACAGATTGAGCCGTTCTTTGTAAGTCTAGCTCTGTTTGACATCAGGGAAGGAAGGAAGATCTCAGCAGATTTCCATGTAGACCTCAACCATGACATTGTGAGACAAATGATTGGCACTTCCACAGGAATGGTAGTGAATGGTTCCACATCACCATCTGTCACTATTACCAGAGAATTGGAAGAACCACAAGTCCACGGGTTTCCTGAGAAATGGATGCAATACCCTAGACAGGTAAAGCCATATTTTGAGAATAGCAATGAGCGATCCCCGTAGACATGTGGCCTAGAAAAGTAATAGTTACATGACTTATTTAAACATAACAAATTGTAATTACAACATCATACACACACACACACACACACAGCTATGTGGCAGTGCTAGCCTTGCTCCATTGCATAAGTTCACCAATCCCCTCAGTGCAAAGCGTGACTGGCAAGCTGTCAGTCACTCTATCTCTACTCTTTCTAAGAGACACCTCCCTTCTTATATGACAACATGCTTCAAAAGAATGAAGGAGAGCATGCTAAGCTGGGTGAACAATGCAACATTGTCCACAATTTCTTTGCACTGCCTGGTACTCTCTGACAAATGATATAGTGCATGCACACTATACAATTTTACAAACGATATCGATCAGTGGCCACATCCAGGTGTATAGCGGTCGTTGACAATATAGTAAGCCTGGAGAAGAGATAAACTGGAGACAAAAATGGAGATAAAGTGAAAGGAGATAAAGCACCAGCCAATCAGCTCCCAACTGTCATTTTCAAACGCAGTTCATTGGCTGGTGCGTTATCTCCTTTTACGTTAGCTCCACTTTATCTCCAGTTTATCTCTTCACCAGGCTTAATACATCTGCCCCATTGTGAGATACACACAATCAGAGTATCCAGGCAGCATTCTCTACCTGCCTCCCAGCCAGCAGCCAGACAGTGGATGGCTATCAGCATGCTGCTTTTTGAATGGCTGGAGCTATCCGCCAGTCAAAGCGCTGACAGCCAATCACTGTATGGAAGCAGTGAATGTCGGTACGGAACCACAGGAAGGGTTATTTATTTCAGAGAATGGGTAGGTACAGGGCCCCAGTACATTGCTTTGCCCAATACCTACAATGCTGTTAAGATGCCCCTGGCTGTATTGCTCTTTCAAGGCAGACATTTGTTACATCTGATACACTGGGCTGTATAAGGAGCGTATTGTCATTTAGCAACTTCAATAATGCATTTTTCAAAAAGAGTCATTAAATGAACAACATAAAAATACAAAACATTGTGACAGATATCTAATGTGAGAAATAAACTGAGCTTTCTCAAAAGGATATTTGAGAAAATATAGCTGCGGAACACGTCGAGCATCTGGTGCTTGTCTAGTTTTCTTAATGCATCCATGAAAGTGTGAATTTTAAATTACACAATTAAATTGCATCTGTCACATTACTTAACGTTTGGCAGAATCATATCATTTCTAATGACTCCATGGTGAACGCATGCTGTAGTTAGTAAAATCCTGCATATGATACTTTGTGCAGGGCTGTGAGGGTCAGGCTACAGGCGTTTATTATGTCATGATCCTACATCCAGAAGGGTTGAAATGAGGCAGAACTGACCTGGAGTTTTTTAAGAAAAAAAAAAAAATGATTGTTTTTTTAGACTTCCATTCCTGTGCCAAAATAATTCAGGATACTGAACACAGCTTTACAGTGCCCAGAAACCAAATATCTGGCACTTGTAGCTGTCACACATTGTAATCTGCCACTTAATACTGATCCCCACAATGTATAAAGCTCTTTATACACAGGAGGTCATTCTGCTTGACTCGCAAAGCTGCAAAATTTACTGTTTTGCAGGTCAACTAAGGCTGCCTGCACTAATGCCTGACGCTGCACGGACACCGCATGCGAATGGATGTTTTGCATAAACATCCATTTGCAGCCTTTTGGGTCAGATGCACTAAGCTTCAAAAGTGATAAAATGGAGAGTGATAAACAGCCATCCAATCAGCTCCTACCTGCCATGTCACAGACTGTGTTTGAAAAATGTCAGACAGGAGCTGATTGGTTGGTTGTTTATCACTCCCCATTGTATCACTTTTGAAGCTTAGTGCATTTGGCCCAATATGCGGAAAATCATTTGATGGTCGACGACTATTGAATGTATTCTACAGCGCTCGCAAACCTAAGTCACTCTCTGGTGACTCAGATTTGTGGCACCCTGTTACGGTAAGAGGGCAGGCAGCTTACATCCGGTGACATCAGCTGCCCTCCACCGATACCCGAGTCATGGCCAAATTACCATGGGAACTCCCAGTGTTTTCATGGGGACACCAATGAAACGCTGGGCGTTCCCGTGGGCCCAACCCGTGTCTGTCGCCCCCTGTCCGCACTGCTCTGCGAACGGGACAGTGACTATGTAAGTTGCCATGTTCGTCCACGCAGCGCAGCCCATCACCATCGCTCACTGTTGCAAATTCGCAACGGAGAGTATTAACCTGAACGACCTCCACAGTCTCATGTCGTCTCTTGTTTTACTCTCACAGGCAGTATTTTCTGTGGCCAATCCACATAATGAGGTGGTTTTAGTTGCCAGGATAGAAAAAGTCCTTATGGGAAATATCGCCAGCAATGCTGATCCATATATAAAGAACTCAGATTCCAGCAAGGTATGTCCAAATAATCAACTTGTAAGCATCTGTCTGTAATATTGGGAATTGATGGATTTGGATGTGGTTTAAACCGTTTTATAAACATTTTTCATTGAAGGTTTAGGTATATGAAACATTAATCTATGACAAAGGGGAGCTAGCTTAACAGTGAACATTTTAGTAAGCGTGACTATTTCAGTAAGAGAAGTATAGTAGTGCTCTACAGTGCACACAATAGCCAAGAGTGGTACTGCTTTCATAAGTCACCAGTAATACTGTATAGCCAAGTCTTTCACATGAGTGCCTCTGACCACTGCCTCCCAAAATGTGACTCTCTCCCCCCTTCTGATTACTGCCTTTGTCTCCCACCTCCCCATGTGTGCCAATGATCTCCCAACCCTATGTGTGCCTCTTCCCCAAGTGTGTCTTTACCCACCTCCAAGCAACCCCTCCCCCCCCCAAAAAAAATGTCCCTCGGACCCCCTTTCCCCATGTTTTCCTAGGACCCTCTTTCCCTATCTGTTACTTTGCCCAGTGACCATCACTACTGGGCCTTTGCGTCCCCTCCACAAGGCTTGTGGCTGCTGTTTACACGTAGCATGGAGGTTACTCTATGACAAAAGGGAACTGAGCAGTGATGACTTTAGTGAAGCAATGGATCTCCCAAACTAAATGCAGCTGCTGCGGTGTCAACACATCTCTTTTTGACCCTTTAACCCTTTTTGGGTCCAATGTATGGTCAGGCTCAACAGCCCTAGCACTAGTAGCAGATCCTATGGTGATCCACTTTAAAATAAGAACATTTACATCGTTCAACATCAGGGACGTGCAGTCAGGGGAGGCAGGGGAGGCAGTGCCTCACCTGTCATAAATGATTAAAAGAAAATTACAAAACTATTTATAACACATATAGTGTGTTATAAATATCTTAATTTTCTTTTATTATTTATGAGGTGGCACACTGTGGGAGTCTAGGAGGCAGCGGGAGCTGTGCCTCCCGCTGACAATTGTAAAATGTCAGCAGCGGGGGGCAGGACTAAGCCGCGGGAAGAAAACAGGCTGAAAAGCCCATTAAAAATCAATGAGAAAGCGGCATCTACACATCTGCCTCAGTGACAGGGACGCACGTCCCTGTGACTGAAGCAGATGTGATAGGACAGCGGATCAGGCTGTCACACACTGACAGCCTGTATCCGCTGTCATGCTAAACTGTGGTGGCTGCGTTGTCTCCTGAGACCCCACCAGGAGGCCCTGCTCCCGTTCTTCCTTCTGCCGCAACTAGAGCTCCGGCATCAGCATTTCAGGGTGGCCTTACTCACCTCCCCCTGCCGCCACCGTGGCTCCCGGCTGCCGCTGCTGCTAGAGCCCTATCTCACCTCTATCCTCACGCCGCCGCGTGACAGGCTCCCCTGACTGCGTGACCAGGTCGCTGCTGGAGCTCCGGCATCAGCATTTTAGGGTGGCCTTACTCACCTCCTTCCTCCCGCCACCGTGGCTCCCGGCTGCCGCCGCTGCTAGAGCCCTAGCTCACCTCTATCCTCCCGCCGCCGCGTGACAGGCTCCCCTGACTGCATGACCAGGTCGCTGCTGGAGCCCCGGCATCAGCATTTCAGGATGGCCCAACTCACCTCCTCCTGCTGCGACGCCACCGGTTGGCCTCGCTCTCCTCTCCCCCGTTGGAGCCTAGGCATATGCAGGGACAGTGACAGTGGGGATGGCTGCTACACCCGGACTCCCCCGGGTGGCCCAGCTCTCCACCCTCCAAAACATGAGCGACACAGGTACATGGGACTCCCTTTGATAATACATATTGGTTAGCTTATGTGTGTTCTGTTCATATAGCAGTGAACAGTAAATATATTAACTACTGCATGTGTGCATTTAACACATGTGCCTACCATATTTTGACATTAAATATACCAATATACTTAATATCTAGTTATATAGGATATTGATACGTGTTATCTAACCTACCATAATATACTACTGTAGGTCAGACATAGTAAACATTAGACTCCGAGGACTGAATAATAGGTTTTTTTTCTACTTTTATTTATGATAAATAAGTCCTAGAGCTTTAGCTCTTTTTGTACTTCCCCTTCAAAAGTAACGCTTCAGCCCTGTGTCCTCACTGTCACTCTCCTGTCTGTCACTGTCCCTATATCCACTGTGTTTATTACTTTATAGGACTCATTCATATTTCATAAAAGTGCCTGCCTCACCTGACAATAAGCTCACCGCACGTCACTGTTCAACATTCTATGTAGACCATTTTTTTTTATTTAAAAAAATTTGGACGGCAAAAGGTTAATTACATTTTAAATATTGTGTTACCATTATGCAGAGACAGAAAGCAAATATAGGTTGTAGTACATGGAAATTGAAAATTGCTTCCATGCGATGCTGGGGTGGGTTGCTAATTATTTTAGATTTTAGAACAGCTTACAATTTATAAATGGCTCAAGTGATTATGATATCACACTTGCTCCTCTTTAATTAGATGAAATAAATAGCGTTTTAATGTGCTATCATTCAACTTATGGTAAGTAGTTAACTGAGGACACCATTTGGAACATTAAGCAGAATAGAATATATTTGTCTATGTACACAGTCTGGTCTGTAGAATAAATATCTGTGGCTCTTAGGGAAAATTTATTTCAGAAGTCATTTATAACAGGGAACTGCCTGTGAGCAAAATTGCATTAGCGGGTCATAGACTAAAGGCTCTTGTGCCCAATCCATCAACAAGAACTCCTTAAGCTATGTTTGACCCAGTATAATGTTATATTTTGATATTGTTCTCAGTCATAAAGTCCCATCTCAGTCATGTCGGTGATTGCAACCCTACAATGCAGATGTGTACTGTATGCTGTTGTTTATTTTTTCAGTCAGCACAGAAATTGCTGAAGTCAACAAAGCAGTTTTGTAGCAGGTTGGGAAAGTACCGGATGCCTTTTGCATGGACAGTTAGGTATGTAATAGGAGTATTATATATATTATATACACAATAGTAGTAATATAACTATTAGACTGTCCCCTGAGTGTCTGTTTTAGAATTATGTTTTGTTAACCTCTTCTATAGCGAGTTGTCTTTTTATTACTTTCTTGTAATTGGCCGATACTGATCCAGCCAATAGAACTGAAGAATACTAGGAAGGACTGTGCTATCTGGGTAAATAATCCAATGCTTTGTATGCTACTGCTCACAGCAATGAGGTTACTCTGAGGTGTATCATGTCTAGAATCAGCCCCCACCGTTACGAGTGCTAAGAGTGCTGTATGTTTGGCATGAATAGGAGCACACAGAGTAAATGGGCTGGTATAAAGAACATGGACCTTCTGTGGTAGCTTGCCACTGGCTAGATATTTTGTGGATGGTTGCGGTAACACCCTGGCATACAGTTAGGATGTTAGGGCTAGTTCATCCATCTGTTTTCCCAACTGAGGTGGGTTAGAGGTAAGTAAAGCAACAGCATGGTGTGATAACCACCTATATATGGCAGGAGTGTAATATCCTAAAGTGTATATGTAGTACAGTGGACTGTAGACATATAATGTTGTACTTATAAGTATTCATGGAATATACTTTTAGGGAGTATTTTTGTTACTTATGCAGTCCCTATAAGGGATATTAAGGGTACCAGGGGCTGGCTGGCAACTTTTAGCCTGGGGGGCAAACACAAGCAAGTGGCCACAGGGTGATAGAGACTGTACTACGGAAAAGGAGTAAGAAATGACCGAGGAAAGGGAGCTAGTGAGAGACAGCAGATGTGATGCTGCCTGATTTATGAATCCCTGGAAATTGTTCCCCGCAGCTACCATTCCCCACAGTTATGGGCCACACATTGCGTAACTAGCCTGCAGAACCCTCTCCGGCAATGGCCAATGGGACTGTGCATGTACAGCGGTCACAGTAGCACCTGGAGCACATCACAGGGATGAACATCCGGCCAATAGAATTGCATATTGCAATGTGATACCTGGTGCTAATACCATGCCCAGATCGCACTGCATATGCGATTTGTCGATAAATGGGCCCCATAGCCAGAGAGAACAAAGGGGACAGGAAGATCGTGAGAGAGGTTGCAGTGGAGAGGGATATTGTGAGAAAGCCTGCAGGGGCAGGGAGAAAGTGAGAGACAGATCAAAAGGGACAGGAAGACTGTGAAAGAGACAGCAGGGAGATTAGTAAGAGAATGCAGTGGAAATAGCAAGAGACCACACGACAGATAGCAAGAGAGACTGTAGGAGAGATAATGAGAGACCGCAGGTGAGACAGCGAGAGAAACCGCAGGGTAGAGGGAGATAGAGATACCGCAGGAGAAACAGTGAGATACTGCAGGTGAGATAATGTGATAGACCAGAGAAAGATAGTGAGAGGCCACAGAAAAGATATCACAGGGAAATAGTGAGAAAGGCCGCAGGGGAGATGGAGATAGAGAGACCACAGGGAAGAGAAATAGTAAGAGACAGCAGGGAAAATATCAAGAGATAGTGCAGGGGAGATCGCGAGGGAGGCCGCAGGGGAGTTAGCGAGGGAGGCCGCAGGGGAGACAGCGAGGGAGGCCGCTGGGGAGACAGCGAGGGAGGCCGCAGGGGAGACAGCGAGGGAGGCCGCAGGGGAGACAGCGAGGGAGGCCGCAGGGGAGACAGCGAGGGAGGCCGCAGGGGAGACAGCGAGGGAGGCCGCAGGGGAGAGGGTGAGAGTGAGAGATTGCAGGGGGAAAAGTGAGAGAGACCACAGAGAGAGAGTCAAGGGTGAGGGGAGGGTGAAAGAAACTGAAAGAGAGAGTCAGAAAGACCACAAGATCGAGATAGAGACTGCAGGAGAAAGGGAGAGAGTGAGAAAACCCATAGAAGAGATACAGAGACTGTAGGGTTGAGAGGGAGAGAGGTAGAAAGACTGCAGTAGAAATCGGAAGAGACTGCAGTGCAGGGGGTACCTCTGTGTTGTTCTCTGCAGCTATTATCAGGTGCAGCTTTCCCCCAGCCTGTGCGGTGCCAGGGGGAAGCAGGGACCAGAGTAGAAGATGAGCTTTGGGGGCGGAGCTACCTCGGGATAAGGAAGTAGGCTGATCTGGTAGTGGGGGGGGGGGGGGGGGGGCTGAGGGGGGAACCTGTGAATGAGAGGAGATTCTTCCTATGGCAGGTTCCTGAATGATAATTAGGGTGTGCAGGAGAGTCCCCTTACAGTGCCCCCTTCTCATGCTGCTTGCTAAACACAGCAGCGTGTGTGCAGCAGCCACACACTCACACTGACAGTCGGGAGGAAGCACAGAAACCTTCCCGGCTGTCAGATCTGCAAACACAGCGGCCCTATTTCTACTAAATTGTTCTGGCCTGGGGGGCAGAAGGCACCCTGCCCCCCTGCCCAGCCCGCCACTGAAGGGTACATTGAACTGATAGATAAATGCCTTCACAGAAGGCAACAAGGACTTTCACAGAAAGCCAAATGGTTATCCTTAGTATAAAATGCTGAATTCCCCCCAGAAGGGAGAGATGAACTGATCCGGCAATGGACTAACTACAAATTTCATATTAGGGCCACAATGTCCCTGCTGATAGGGGAGCCCTAACGGACATGCCGACAGGCACATATTAATAAAGTTCTTCTGCTCGTGGGGTGAGCGGGCAGAATGGAGCGCGAGGAGAAAGTTAATAAAAAGGAGACAGCCGGTAACGGCTGTTGCGCAGTGTCACTGAGAAGGAAAGATAGTGCAAAGGTACTCAGTAGGTAGGGTGGACAGCGGTGCTGGGAGAGTAATTGGAGACGTACCAGCACGTCCAGCATCTGTGCGGAGGCTCCTGTGACAGGCGGTGATGACCTGATGCAGTGCAGTGCGTCAGGCTCACAGCCTATCAATATTCAGCTGCCATGCAAATTTGCGGCTGTGTGATCAGGTCTGACTTACCCTTATAGTTCTTTTAAAATAACCTTATTTCATATATTTGCAGACATACGTACTTGAATAAGCTAATTAGTATTACTATTTCCCTAATAGTAATAGGGAAAAAATATATTTTCTTTAAAATTCTTGTTTTTTATCCTAGACCATTATTTAAAGATAACGGGAACATTGACCGAGAGTCCAGGTTCTCCCACCTCTTCAGGCAAGAAAGCAGCAAGATTTCTACAGAAGACCTCATTAAACTGGTGTCAGAATACAGAAGGTTGGATTATGTAATCTGTCTATCGAGAACGTACATGAACTAATATGTGACTAAGGATTGTGCCACTGTAAGCATGTGCGGGTGCTCCCTTATACATTAACACTGATGGTAATGTGACACTAGCAGCCCTACAACATCACTCTGCAGGACTATTGCTAATAATCTTATCAAATACAAAGGACACAAGTGTGTTACTGTCAGTAACTAGTGATAACATAACTTCCAGTGCCACTCTAAAGACAAACATACAACTCATAAATAAGAATAAATCGAACATTAAGAGAGACTAAATAGTTGTTCTTGCCACTTTATCATTTGAATCAGTGATATTGGAAATAAATGCCACAAGATCAACAAATCTCTGTAACCTGTATCATATATACTGTAACTGTAGTAGATCATGAGGCTGATTTTTATGATGCAAGTATATTTTCCCATTATAATGCCAGTGTTCCCTCCTTATAATGCCAGTGTTCCCTCCTCATAATGCCAGTGTTCCCTTCTTATAATGCCAGTGTTCCCTCCTTGCAATAGCATAGTTCCCTCCTTATAATGCCAGTGTTCCCTCCTGATCATATCATGTCAGTATTCCCTCTTTAATCCACTTGCGTTCCTTCTTTAGAAGGATAGTTTAGAAGGACTTCGGTACTTATTTCCTAGCACGGCAACCATCTCGTTGATTGTATGCCTTAAGTTGAAGGCACTTAAGGCATACAATCAACGCGATGGACCCGATTTTATGTCAATCACCAGCTAATTTGCCGGTGAAAGACAAAATCGCGTTGATCGCGGCCCCTAATAAGGGGCCGCAATGCGACCGACGTGATCAACGCAATTTTCCCATAGGGAACAATGTTAAATTATTTTTAAAGTGAAAATCAACGCGATCAACCCGATTTTACATAGGTGACAATGTGAAATGGGCCAATATGGCCAATTTCGCTGCGCTCGCCACGCTTTGGGCTCGGTGGCTCGCTGCGCTCGCCACACTTTATAAAATCAACTCCACGCCGACGTGGATAGTAGGGGTATGAAAAGGTCGGAGGACACGTACCGCCGCCCCTCGCAGGCTCGCTGCGCTCGCCACGCTTCCGGTTGGTGTCAATAGTGGGGTGGCGTTAACGATGGGGGGGGGCATTTAAAACATGAGGGGGGTTTGGTATTAAAATGGGGGGTTTGGGGGCTTTTTACATTGAAATCAATGTAAAATCGGGTCTCAGTCACCATTTCACATTGATTCCAATGTAAAAATCGGGTCGATCACGTCGTTCGCATCGCATGCGATTTGGTTGGCACGCGATGCGATTGACGCGATTTTTCCGACCCGATGGATACAATCAAAATCGGTGGCGCCGTGCTAGGAAATAAGTACTGTTTTTTCTCCTTATAACACCATTGTTTCTTCCTTATCACACCGTTGTTTCCTCTTTACCACACCATTGTTTTTCCCTTATAATGCAAATGTGCCTTTCTTTATCATGCCACTATTCCCGCCTTATAATGCCAATTCTCTACTTATAACACCAGTATTTACTCATTATATAACACCAATGTTTCCTCCTTATGATGCCAGTGTTCCAACCTTTTCATGCCATTGTTCCCTTCTTAGAAAGCTGGATGTTTCCTTCTTATGACAACATTGACCCCTCCTTATAATGCCAGTGCTCTCTTCTTATAATGCCAGCTTACCCAATTGATCATGCCATTTTTGCTGCCAGTGTTCCCTCCTTGCCATCCTTATATGTTCTTGCATTACATTGCCAGTGTTCTGTTCCTGGTGTTTATTGAAGGTTTCATTATAAAGATGGTGATGGTAAATGGAACACATGTTTTTGTAATGCAGAAAACACAAGTGAGCCTTATTGAATTATTATTTCCAATATCACACTTTGGTATTATCACTACTGTCCACTTGTAGTCTAGTTATAATTTTACAATTGTTATAACTTGGCATTATATTATTATTATAATAATAATAATAATAATAATAATTAATAAAATAAAATTTTCTAATGGGATTACATTACAATAGATTTTTGTGAAATATCCTAATAAAAGGACTGATATCATTTATGCAAGAATTGTAGATGTAAATGGAATTGTAACAAAATATTAATACTTTACATAGATTACACATTTTACGTGCAAATCAGCATAAAATGTACATGTGTGTAGCATACACTTAAAGTGGATGTTATGTATAAAGTATATGATACAGTATAATCATATCGGGGCTGATTCAACACTGAACCCTAATTAGCAAAAATTGCAAATTGCGTTCACATTGTGAAAAAAATGCGACCCACGGTACACGCTGCCACAGGGTGGCAACCAAACAACTTTTTTTGTTCCGTTCGAGGAATGGGGAGACAGTGCCGGTTTTGTGACTTCACATGCAGACGCTGTGACCTGCAAAAATAGTCGGACTGCGTCTGGCTTCGTAGGATTGCGTGACTATGTAGCACTCGCGCTATAGCAATGCAAATGCAAAACCTTGCAGGCACATTGCGGGGATAAACCTGGCATGCAGAGCGGCCTTGCCCTGGGCTGAGTGGCCCCCACAGCTTACCACCAGGGTTTGTACTTCTGCGAATCCTCGCAAAACTATGACCCATACTGCATCAGGCCCATCATGCGGTAGGGACAACCATAGACCATGAATGAACAAGAGACTTCAAAGTAAGGGGCAGATTTATCAATTCTTGCAGAGAGATAAAGTGGAAGGAAATAAACTACCAACCAATCATCTCTGCCCTTTCATTTTTCAAATAAAGCCTGTAACATGGCAGTTAGGTGCTGATATGTTATTACTTTATCTATCGTCTCTCTCTGTCTGTGTCAGAACTTTCATAGACCTACTGTAATTGTTCTGTTTAAGCTATGTATCTGTTCAGTTTTTTTATTTAATGTGAGAATGATGTTAATCTCTGCTGTTTTATGAGCACTGTTTATATTTCTTTGTTCACAGGGCAGAGAAGATGAGCAAAATCCAAATTATTCCGGGAAATCTGGATATATCAGTAGACACTGTACCCATGGCACATTCAAGTAGGATATCTTTATTTTACTTTGCTAGGTCAACCCTAGTTTCTCAATGTCTTTTATGTATTTGAAAGCCATTTCAAATTTTACCACAAGAACACTGCATGTAGTCAGTCCACAAATGGACCCCAATGATTGTTTTTGACATCATACCAAGTGGCGCTGAGGGGGACGGGGACTACTTATTACCTGGGCCTCGGTTGCTGGAAGGGCCTGTGTCTGCTGTTAAGTATATATACACTTTAAGGTCAGCACCATCTTCTCAATTATATGCTCCTCCTTGGACCTAAAAAGCACAGGCCCAGCTATAAAATAGTCTCTGTAGGGGAAATGTCTTAGGTCTGGCAGTTGTTAAGGTGCCCATATACGGTGCAATGAACCCCTTGCTTTTAGTGCTAGATTGCATAGCATCTAGTACTAAAAGCATACAATGTGCTACAGCACCGTGCATTTTGTACTATATATGGTGCAATCTAGTACTAAAAGCACAGGCTGCACAGACTTTCTGTGCTGTGCGATGGGCTGTGCACGGAAGCGCATCCCACCGCACTGCCCTGTCGCACTGTGTATGGGCACCTATACATTATCTATTATAGAAAGTATGCCCTGCTACTTACTGTATATGATGAAATAAGCTGGCCAGCACAAAGGGAGTCAGACTACATATAGCCTAATATAATATATTGGGCATATCTCTGACAGCATAAATCCTTTTCTGTGTAATGCCACTATGCAGAGCATTATCGGTGTCTGTAATAAGAGTTGGACCTTTCTGTCTCCCTATCAGACTTCCATACACATTTTTTTATGTTGTCCTGTAGATAGAGGAGGTGTCCTAAACAAAGGCTGAATTTACATATAACCAGTAACGAGAACTTGCTCAAATACCTTTGTGTTTTTTGGCTGAAACAATTACAGAATGATATGGTCCAAAATGTTTTGCCTACACGAAATAGGATTAATATTGACCTTTCCTAATGGGATTTCCTGTACTTTACTTTTCTTGGTAGAATTGGAATAATAAAACGAAATATTCTATTTCAGATATAACCCATTAAGCTATCTGTGTTGTTTTTCTCTTCAGCTCATGAATTCCCCTGCAGATTCATGGGAAAGGGCAAGAGAGCTTAAATACAATTCACAGCAATGGGATGGTCAAAGGTCAACGAGGGGCTGATTCCCCCTGGATTTAAGGAAATATTACCAAGTAGCTGTCCTGATAAAAACAACACTTGCTTATGCCAATACAGTAATTGCTTCTAATAGTTCCTTATTAGGACGAAATTAGGAAATACTGTGGGTTCTTCATGTGTGGGCAGTGGCGTAAGTTCATTCCAGTTGCCCGGAGGCAAGATATATATTGGTGCCCCCCCCCCCCCACACACACACACACACAACCCTATATAACCTTATATAAAATATATGTTTCTGTTCAGAAATTTAGATAGATAGATAGATAGATAGATAGATAGATAGATAGATAGATAGATAGATAGATAGATAGAGAATACATATATATTTCAGAACTCAAAATCAAACTCAGAAAGAAATATCCTTGGCTTTTAAATAACTGATTTAAATTGCAGGGGGAGGAGAGGTGCTCCCTTGGGAGAAAGAGCCCGGCAGCAGATGACTCCATTGCCTCCCAGAGTTCTGCCTCTGTGTGTGGGTCTGTCTGCTGCAACATATTCATTAACAAAACAAACTCTTTAAGTTAGAAAATAATCGCTGCAATTTGCAAAAAGTAACTATAACTCGGCATTTACCTTTTAATAAAATTAACTGCTTTAATTCTCATGTAAAAATGAGAAAATATGTCACGTGTACCAAATATTACATGTCACTACCAGTGCTTGTTCATATTGCATTGTCTGAGCCTACAAATACTTTCCTCTCCATAACTTTAGCCATATACTGTAGCACTTCATTTATAATTCTGCTCCACTTGGCCATACAGTATGTGCCGAAATCAATTTACAATATCCTATTTTGCATTGTATCTGAAGGTGGTTACACATGGACCTTTGTTTTGATATCGGAAGAATGGGTCAAAAATTGTATGTATGTGTGTATATAGTGGTGATGCAGGTGCGTTTGCCGATAAACGGCTTATAACACTCCTAGAACGCCTGGGAACGGATGGTCGAATCTTATGTGCTGTTTCATATTTAATGCTTCAATCATCCAATCCCATAGAAGCCAGTAGGAGCACCATGCACACTGTACGATAGTCTGCACTGTGTGTGCTATGCTTGCAGGAGCTGGAAGGGTGTCACACCTAGGACAATCCGGACAGATGATTGGGAGACTTTTCCCGCCCAGCTGCTGTGTTGCAATGACCTCTACTGTTTTTCCTTTTCTAGACTGTCTTACCTCATCACTAATACCAATGAAGCCATTTGGTGAAATAGAGAAACATCCACCCACTGTGGAAATTGAAGAGTTTGTACAGGCATCAACCAAATACTCTCAGCCTCACAGGACTTACAAGAACCAAATATACATTTATCCAAAACACCTCAAGTATGACAGCCAGAAATACTTCAGCAAGGTAAGAAGGGAATGAAAAGCAAACAGCTGAGCGGTGCTTTCAGTATATGTAGCTGCACTCTGCCCTCACGTTCACTGTGACCACAGAGATACCATAAAATGACCTTAGTATTAGTAGAACAAGGAATTTTCGTTCCATATATTACATTACACGATAAGCTGGCTAACCCAGTCAGTCCCTACATTCAGTAAGAATTACAATTCAGTGATTGCTATTCTACCAACCCTCTCCCCTTGCCCACTCCATACGGACCCCAGCAGCCATTCTTACACGCTCCTGGTGGCCAGTCCTCCTCCTAGGTGTCTCCTGTCTTCTGCACGGTGGGAGCCATTGGGGTGTGTGTGCTGAGGAGATAGAACAGACTTTTGGAAATGATTACATAGGAATTTATTTTGTAAGTATTTCAAACACAATTATTAGTGAATGAAAATATCAGGATAGGGTGCACGGCCTCCAAGTGTGTCCTTTCTTACTGTTACTTCAGTCGTGCCAAACAGCATCTCAGCTCCAGGTCCTGTGAGACTGGCCTCACTGAGAGTCTTTTTCTCTCAAAAGTCAATGAGTCAAAAGTCAATCTTATTAATAAAAGTGAAAGTGACAAAACTACATTGTTAGTTGGCACTGATCAATTTGCTGTGCACATTTGTGTATTTGTGTGTAACGAAGTCAGAATTCATATAAGAAGAAATGCAATGCGACAGCTGTGGCTTTTCCTCACACAAATTTCCATTATGCTTCATCTGTGACTTTGTATGTGTGCAAAACCAATTCTTGTGCCATAAATGCATAAATGTCACAGCCTACTGTCTGGTACACTGTAAGGGGATTTTCACTGCATCTGCAATACTCTAAGGGTGGGATGTACTAAACAGAAACCGCTATCTGCTTTTTTTACGCATTTTGAGATGCACTAAAGCCCCACTGCCGGGACTTCGACACTGGGGGTTACGCCAGCTCTACCTGGTGTAATTCCATAGAATAGATGTACTGTAGGTGAGTCCGCACACAAACAATGCTTGTAAGCGTTCTGATACCGTTTAGTGAAAACCAACATACACTTTATCACAGGCTATTTTATACCTTAATAACAGGGTTGGTTGAGCTCCCAGTATAAGTTCAGGAAAACTTAGTTAAAGGGGGTGTGGGGGCCTTGCAAGAGAGGTGCAAGTAAAGACTGATTAAGTCTTTTTGGGGCACTCTTTATTGTAAATTCATGTATATGTAACAAGTTTTGGATGAAAGCAGTGGTGACCCTAAATATTTATATAGGGTATCATTAATTTCGCAAACTGGAAACCAAAAGAGATCATAACAAATCTGCTTGAGATATGATCAATTAACACAGTACAAACTGGGAAAATAGAGGTAAAATAATATAGCCCTATTTTAATTGTACAACACAAAGAATTGTCTTTCTTTGTAGAAAGTCTCAATTTAGGAGACAACTAAAGCACATTTTATTTTAAGGCATATCTAATAAAGGTTAATTTTTACTTATTACATATACATGAATTTACTATAAAGAGTGCCCCAAAAAGACTGAACCAGTCTTTATTTGCACCTCTCTGGCAAGGCCCCCACACCCCCTCTAAGTAATTCCATAGAAGCCTCGATACAGATATTTAGCCCCAATAGATTATATGGCTCAAGACAATTGGTGTGACTGTGTTGCTCCAAAAGCTTTAGTGAACCACCTTTTTATTTAATTGTTTGTCTTAAATGGACAGACAGATCGGTATGGCATATCAGTACGGATGGTGTAATGTCATGAGATCGATTCCCACCATGGCCCTAACTGTGTGGAGTTTGTATATTCTCCCCGTACTTGCGTGGGTTTCTTCCGGGTGCTCCAGTTTCCTCCCAAAAATATACTGGCAGGTTGTTTGGCTCCTAAAAAAAATTAACCCTAGAATGTCTGCGTGTGCGTGTGTATATGTGGTAGGGAATATAGATTGTCAGCTCCACTGGGGCAGAGATTGATGTGTTTGTATTCTCTGTAAAGCGCTGCAGAATATGTGTGCGCTATATAAGAAACTGTTAATAAAGAAATAAAATAAATAATAATATCATAAATAGTGTGTATGTGCGATATGCAGTGGCTTGCGACAGCACTAGTTTTGCAGCTTCCAGTTGTTTTAAATCAGGGATGGGGAACCTTTGGCCCTCCAGCTGTTATTGAAAAACACACCCCAGCTTGCCCTGCAACAGTTTTAGTATGGCAAAATAGCAAAACTGTAGCAGGGCATGCTGGGATGTGTAGTTCAACAACAGCTGGAGGGCTGAAGGTTGCCCATTCCTGTTTTAAATGTATGAATAAGACATTTTAAGCAAAACAAACGCTCAGCATGGGCTGAGTCACCTTGCGTGCTGAGAGCGGCTGTTTTGCGAGACAGAAGCCACAGTGTATGAGGACACATCTGTATGTTGCATTACTATATTATTTGATAATAGATCAGTTTATTGTGCCTGATTTCTGTATATTGTCACATAACGATTAATTTAATGTGTTTTTGTACAATTCCTATTCAAAATAATTATATTAAAGATAAAACCGGGCATGTTGGCTTGGAAAATATAAAATTACTGTTTTAAATGCCAACAACAAAATCACTGATAAATGAATCCAACGTGGTGTGGTAAAAATGTTCATGTTAATTAATTCAAATTAAATAAATATCTAATTGTGTTTATGAATACTCCCCATCCTGTGTGCATAGGCAAGTGTCCAATATTTCTTTGTTTCTTCTAAAGAAAGCAGAATAAACAAGTCATAGGATTTGGCCTTAGCTGTGTGCAAATGATTGCAGATATCTTGTTTATTACGATACATCTGAACCAAATTAGAGCATCAATATTGTCATCTTGCATTTTCTGCAGGCACGTAACATTATGGTGTGTGTTAAATTTAAGAGCTCTGATGAAGAAGGAAGCCAACCATTAAAGGTGAATTGAGAGAAACACAATTATGTACGCTGTATTTATTGTGGAATAAGTACACCCCAAATGTATATAAAATGCATAACACTGCCACAAATGTGGGTATCGCAGGAACTCAGGCAGTTTTGTTTTACAAATCTTGAAAATTTACTAAGTATTGTACATTGATGAATTGTGTTTTTCAATGGCATACTGTATGAAATTAATATTTCTCCTTCGTGTTCCCTGTGTTTGCCCACAGGAAAACTTTCCCACACAGTTAGATCCTTGCAGGCTTCTATGTGTAAATGTGTAGAAAGTATTAAAAATAGAAACAAAAGTTTGTGGCATCCAAGTGCTGGTTCTTTAAATACAGGAACCTAGGGTTGGAAAGGCTCCGGTGAGAACACTGGCCCTGACCGGCGATGTAATGGATTTATCCAGCATGCTGAATCTTAATCACCGGGCAATAGCACCAAGCGGGGCTGTATATCGCTATCTCTGTGGCTCCTACACTCGCTGTGGCCCCTCCACACAGAGCGATGTAGGGGCATTTTCTAAGCGATCTCGTCAAATTAAGTCAGATCGCTTAGAAAATGCGGTAAAATTGCCCCGTGTGTAGGCCACATAACTTTCTGTAGCAAGATTATTTACAGATGATGTTCTGGCTTCCAGTGAACTCTCCTTATATTGCTGAAGTCCCCTGTTGTTATGCAATGTTCAGCAAATATCTTCCTTTGATGTTAAATATTACAGCAGTTCAGCTCTAAAATAACCTGATGTTTCTTTCCAACATAGAAAAATGTTGTTTTGGGCAAAAGTTTTTAAAGTTATTTGCACTGTATTGCATATAGTTCAGCCTGGAATTTAAGCTGTTTTAACATCCATCTGCTACCTGTCCATATTTATTTGCCCATTGAAAAGTATAAGGATGAATATTAACCAGGGTTGCTGACCCTCCCGGAATTTGCGGGAGTCTCCCGAAAATCGGGTCCTTCCTCCCGGCCCCCGGAAGGGTGGGCAACCCTCCCGGAATCATTTATATGCCGCAATCCGCAGGTCTTAGGGGAGGGGGCGGAGCTAAAACGGCACAATCGTGTCATTTTAGCCCTGCCCCCTCCATGGATATGTTAGGAACACGGGAGATCTCGCCACCCCTAACTCCGTTGTCACCTATTGGAGTTGGCGGCTGCGTGCTAAGCTAACCTTCACCAATAATAGCCGCGTTCGTGGGAGCCCGTTAGTCAGGCTCCCACCCCGATGCCACCTGGTCTTACTAGTGACAACGCAGCCGCCAAGGCCAGAGGTAAACAAGGGGAAAGCTGACTACAACCAAGAGGCGAGAACTTCCCTGCCCTATGGAGGAGGGTGCCAGTGGATAGCACTCTAAACTGGAACCCCCTAGGCAAATGCTGTTACCAAACGGGTGTAACAATACAGCAAAGCTGATCTAACAAACCAAACTGACAAGTGTAACAATACACAGTATGTTGACACAATGAGAAAATGCTGACGGGTGTAACAATACACAGAATGTTGACACAATGAGAAAATGCTGACGGGTGTAACAATACACAGAATGTTGACACAATGAGAAAATGCTGACGGGTGTAACAATACACAAGATGGACCCAATACAAAATGCTGACAGGTGTAACAATACACAATATGCTGACACAATAAAGAAATCACGAGTAAGGGGACAGGGAGAGAGAGAATCTCCCCACTTATCTGAACCACGAAGGAATCTGTAGCAGGAGCAGACAAGGATCCTAGGAGGCAGCTAGGAACAGGCCACTGGGTACAGGAACCAACGCTGAGTAGGAGCCTGGGACCGGGAACACTCAAGACACCAAAGCAAGAACTATAGCCGGCGTCTGAGTGTCCCGGCCAGGCTGTTTAAATAGCGCGCCAGGCGCTACCCTGACGCTGCGTGCAGCGTCATGGACACCCCTTCCTCCCTGCGGCCGCCAGGCGTCCCCCGTCGCCTTGGCAACCGCTGCGGCAGGGGAGGAAGAGGTTGCCCCCAGGCTGCCTGACGCCTGTCAGCGTCCGCCGGAAGCTCCCGGCCGGTGACGCGACGGCGTCGTAGTAACCCGGCAACCGCCAGGACGACAATGGAGGAGACTGCCGGGCGAGCGGAGGCGCTGCCCGTGCAGCTCCTAACAGTACCCCCCCCCTTGAGGAGGGGTCACCGAACCCTTAGACCCAGGTTTAAACGGGAAGGTCTTAAAGAACTCTGTTTTGAGTCTGGGTGCGTGTAAAAATCGCTCAGGTACCCAAGACCTCTCCTCCTCTCCGAACCCCTTCCAATGGACCAAAAATTTAAGTTGCCCCCGAACGACCTTGGAATCTAATATCTGCTCTACTACGAATTCTTTGTGCCCTTGAACGAGGACTGGTCTACGGTTAGGAGCACGCCCTGATTGGGAAGCCATCGAGGCTGGCTTGAGAAGAGAACAATGAAAGACATTATTAATACGCAGTGCTCTGGGAAGCTGCAACCTAAACGCCACCGGGTTGACCTGAGCCGTGATCAGGAATGGACCGATGAACCTGGGTCCTAATTTTTGGCATCTCTGGCGAAGCTTGATGTGGCGAGTTGACAACCCCACCTTTTGCCCCACTCGGAATAAACATGGTCTCCTATGCTTGTCGAAAAAAATCTTAGAACGTGCAGAAGACTGTCTCAGAGCTAAATGAACCTTCTGCCATGACTTCCTAAGGAGGGAAACCGTGGAGACAGGTGGCTGAGAGGAATCCCTGGGAACAGAAAAGGAGCTGCATTTGGGATGGAACCCGAAATTACACAGAAAAGGCGAGCTCTTGGAAGCCACATGGTAGGAGTTGTTATAAGCAAACTCAGCCAGAGGTACCAGCTCAGCCCAATTGCTCTGACATTTGGAGACAAAGCAGCGTAAATATTGTTCCAGGGCCTGATTGACCCTTTCGGTCTGTCCGTTGGACTGTGGGTGATACCCGGAAGATAGACTGACCTGTATTCCTAACCCAGAACAAAAACTTCTCCAGAACCTGGCCACAAACTGAGATCCTCTGTCTGAAACTATATCCAAGGGAAGGCCATGGAGTCTGAAAATATGAGAGATGAAGAGCTGTGCCAATTCCTTGGCAGTAGGAAGTTTACGCAAGGGTGTAAAATAAGCCATCTTGCTAAAGCGGTCGACCGTGACCCAAATGGTGGTAAAACGAGTAGATGGAGGAAGGTCGACAATAAAGTCCATAGAAATATAGGACCACGGCCTTTCAGGAATGGACAATGGCAGTAGCGTTCCCACTGGTGATAATCTGGAAGACTTATGTCGGGCACAAACAGGACAAGACGAGATAAACTGAGTGACATCTTGTTTCATGGTGGGCCACCAAACCGCTCTGGACAAGTGCTCAAGGGTCTTGGTAACGCCAGGATGTCCCGTGACCCTACTGGCATGGAAGTCCTTGAGGACCAATTCTCTAAGATGTTTAGGGATAAACAGGCGATTATGTGGAGTCCCCTGAGGGGCTGAAGGCTGAGAAGCCAGAACACGGGAGGCCAAGTCCTGAGTCAGACCCGCAAAAATGACAGAAGACGGGACAATGGGTGCATCCTCCAGTTCAGTGCTCTGACAAGTCTGGAAACTGCGGGATAACGCATCAGCTTTGATATTTTTAGGGCCGGGTCTGAATGTAATAATAAACTGGAACCTGGTAAAGAACAATGCCCACCGGGCTTGTCGTGGGTTTAGCCGTTTGGCCGACTCGATGTAGGCTAAGTTTTTATGGTCAGTGATCACGGTGATGACGTGTTTGGCCCCCTCAAGCCAGTGACGCCACTCCTCGAAAGCCCACTTAATGGCCAACAATTCGCGATTCCCGACATCATAGTTCCTTTCGGCTGTGGAGAACTTGCGGGAGAAGAAGGCGCAAGGATGAATCTTCTGATCCTGAGTGTTCTTCTGGGAAAGGACAGCTCCAGCCCCTACATCTGAGGCGTCAACCTCCACAAGAAAAGGAATTCTGGGGTCCGGGTGATGTAAGACGGGAGCTGAACAAAAGGCTTTCTTTAGATTATAAAAGGATTCGATGGCCTGTGGGGACCAAACTTCCGGATTAGCTCCTTTGCGAGTCAACTCTACAATGGGGGCAACAATGTCCGAGAAAGACCGGATGAATCTCCGATAATAATTAGAGAATCCTAAAAATCTTTGAATAGCTTTAAGGTTGGTAGGGCGAGCCCAAGACATGATGGCCTGAACCTTACTGGGGTCCATGGAAAAACCCTTGGGAGAGATGACATAGCCCAGAAATGAGACTTGAGAAATTTCGAATTCGCACTTTTCGAGTTTGGCGTATAGTTGATTCTCACGCAACTTCTGAAGGATCAGGCGGACGTGTTGCCGATGTTCAGAAAGTGACTTGGAAAAAATCAAAATGTCGTCTAAGTAAACCACAGCAAATACCCCCAGGTAAGGTCGGAGAACCTCATTGATAAAGTCCTGAAAGACTGCAGGAGCATTGGCTAAGCCAAACGGCATTACAAGATACTCGTAGTGGCCTGAGTGCGTATTAAAGGCAGTCTTCCACTCATCTCCTTTTCTAATCCTGATGAGGTTATAAGCTCCTCTGAGGTCGATCTTGGAAAAGACTATCGCCTCCCGGATTTGGTCGAATAAAACAGAGATGAGTGGTAACGGGTAGGAATTTTTTATGGTAATCTTGTTCAAGGCCCGATAGTCTATACAGGGACGTAAAGATCCATCTTTTTTTTCTACAAAAAAAAACCCTGCGCCTACAGGAGACTTAGAGGGACGAATGAATCCTTTTTCAAGACTCTCACTTATGTATGAATCCATGGCCTGGGATTCAGGTGCTGAGAGGGCATATAGGCGACCCTTGGGCAATCTGGCATGGGGGACTAGGTCTATGGCACAATCAAAGGGACGGTGAGGGGGCAACGTATCTGCTTCCTTCTTGGAAAACACGTCGGCAAAGTCTCTGTAGGGTACGGGTATGGAAGAAAAAACGGGAAGAACAAGACGAAGAGGAAGAGAGAGACAACGGTCAGAACAGGAGGAGCCCCAACGTGTGATTTTTCCTGTGGTCCAATCAATACTGGGATTGTGCTTCCTAAGCCATGGTAACCCCAAGACGAGTGGCGTGAGAGGACAGTGAAACAAAAGGAAGGAAATCTCTTCCGAATGAAGAGCCCCCACCGAAAGCTGAAGAGAAGGAGTGCATGCGGTAACACTGCCGTTGGAGAGTGACTGACCATCAAGGCCACAAACCGACAAGGAATTGACCAAGGGAATGGGCTCGAGCCCCAACGAATGAGCCAGACCCTTGTCAATAAAATTGCCGGCCGCGCCGCAATCGACAAAGGCAGTGGTATCGACAGTGCAGTTATTACAGGAGACAGAAACCTGAATAATTATCGAGTCTAGGGGAGTAAAACAAGATAGGCCCAAGTGAGTCTCCCCAAACAAACTTAGGCCCTGTCTTTTCCCGCCTTCAACGGGCAGACAACTGCACGGTGGCCCTGACCTCCACAATACAAACAGAGACCCTTCAGTCTCCTGCGATTCTTTTCTGCGGCTGACAGACGCGTAGCCCCAATCTGCATGGGTTCATCGCAAGCAACCTCCGGGGTTTCCCCCAGTGAAGATGAGGGGAATATCCCGGACTCCCTCTCCCTCTGGCGTTCCCGGAACCTCCGATCTACCTTGATGGCTAATTCCATAATTTCATCAAGGGAGGTCGGGGTAGGATAGTGAACCAATGCATCCTTTAAGGTTTCGGATAGACCAATCCTAAACTGGCTGCGGAGTGCTGGGTCATTCCAACCTGAATCAATGGCCCACCTCCTAAATTGGGTACAATAAGCCTCTGCATTACCCTGACCCTGCCGTAGTACCCTCAGGTTGGCTTCGGCTGAGGCAGCACGGTCCGGGTCGTCGTACAGCAACCCCATGGCAGAGAAAAAGGCATTCACAGAGGTAAGGGCCTCGGACCCTGCGGGAAGGCCGAAAGCCCAGGTCTGTGGGTCCCCCTGTAACAGGGAGATAACCATTCCCACCCGCTGGGATTCCAAGCCGGAGGAGGCCGGGCGGAGTTTGAAGTAAAGCTTACATGACTCCCTAAAATTAAAAAACTGGGAACGCTCCCCGGAAAACCGGTCTGGGAGACTCAACTTGGGTTCAGGGTTTCTGGATGAGGATAAGACCCCCTGTACCCGTTCCTCTTGTGAGTTCACCCGGAGGGTCAATTTCTGGAGCTCTTGTGTCAGGGTATGCATCTGTCCCGCCAAAGCGTGACTAGCTGCCTGCTGGGCCGGATCCATGACAGCAGACTGAAAGTTAGGTGAAGTATGGGCCGGCTATAATGTTAGGAACACGGGAGATCTCGCCACCCCTAACTCCGTTGTCACCTATTGGAGTTGGCGGCTGCGTGCTAAGCTAACCTTCACCAATAATAGCCGCGTTCGTGGGAGCCCGTTAGTCAGGCTCCCACCCCGATGCCACCTGGTCTTACTAGTGACAACGCAGCCGCCAAGGCCAGAGGTAAACAAGGGGAAAGCTGACTACAACCAAGAGGCGAGAACTTCCCTGCCCTATGGAGGAGGGTGCCAGTGGATAGCACTCTAAACTGGAACCCCCTAGGCAAATGCTGTTACCAAACGGGTGTAACAATACAGCAAAGCTGATCTAACAAACCAAACTGACAAGTGTAACAATACACAGTATGTTGACACAATGAGAAAATGCTGACGGGTGTAACAATACACAGAATGTTGACACAATGAGAAAATGCTGACGGGTGTAACAATACACAGAATGTTGACACAATGAGAAAATGCTGACGGGTGTAACAATACACAAGATGGACCCAATACAAAATGCTGACAGGTGTAACAATACACAATATGCTGACACAATAAAGAAATCACGAGTAAGGGGACAGGGAGAGAGAGAATCTCCCCACTTATCTGAACCACGAAGGAATCTGTAGCAGGAGCAGACAAGGATCCTAGGAGGCAGCTAGGAACTGGCCACTGGGTACAGGAACCAACGCTGAGTAGGAGCCTGGGACCGGGAACACTCAAGACACCAAAGCAAGAACTATAGCCGGCGTCTGAGTGTCCCGGCCAGGCTGTTTAAATAGCGCGCCAGGCGCTACCCTGACGCTGCGTGCGGCGTCATGAACACCCCTTCCTCCCTGCGGCCGCCAGGCGTCCCCCGTCGCCTTGGCAACCGCTGCGGCAGGGGAGGAAGAGGTTGCCCCCAGGCTGCCTGACGCCTGTCAGCGTCCGCCGGAAGCTCCCGGCCGGTGACGCGACGGCGTCGTAGTAACCCGGCAACCGCCGGGACGACAATGGAGGAGACTGCCGGGCGAGTGGAGGCGCTGCCCGTGCAGCTCCTAACAGGATATCAGTTTTTTCGGATATTTGCCGTAATGGGGACGGGGCTTAATGACGTCACTGTTAAGCCCCGCCCCCAAAACTCGTAATGCAAGATTCCTCTCCGGGCTTCCCTGATATTAACATACTTTTTTTTGTGATATAGTTCTTCCTATTGGCCACTACAATGTGTACACTCCTGTTAATGTGAACGTCAGCCTAGTACTGTATGTCTCTACACCTGGTACAGTACACAATGTTACATTTCTAATTTTTGTCAACAGTGCATTTACAGGAAGCCTGGTGGCTCACTGTTTACTACAGCAGCGTATACCACAATCCTCCATCATTCCCAGAATCCAGACTTTTATGATGAGGTCAGTCTAACTCATTTCTTCCTGCTACATCTGACGGTTTAAAAATATTTAAAGATATACCTTATTTTATTATCATTGCAGATATGTAGTATTGAGGTGGGAGGAGGAGTCTTGGACTGCACACCCTAATTCCAAACATAATCAGAGGTGCTATCATGTTGAGACTTGCAGTTCCACACAGAAAGAAAAAAGGGATATGCACACTCTATAGTGCTACGCACTGCTAATCAGAATAATTATAATAAACTCTGAACTGTAACAGAGAAAATTCGGGGTGCTTAGCATAATTATTGGCCAACAATCTAAGCCTACTAACCATGGCCAGGTGACCTTATCTGGTGGGACCGAAAGCACTAAGGTTCAAATCCAGAGCGTGGGACCTAAAGCTAAAATGTTAGTATTAATACATAAGAAGCATAAGGAGTGTTACATAGACGGGAGGTATTAATTATTAGTCCAAAAAATATTTAATATTTATATTTTTCAAATAGCATCAAAACTGTTTACAGCAAGGCACCATTGTGTTTCACAAATTGATTTACAGTAGTTAATAGTTCAAACAGAAGAGTAAAACCTATATTTAGCATTCCTATATCTTTATTATATTAACTATGAGCTTCAAATGAAGCCAAACCAGACTCATTATGCTGTTAGATTCGCCTTTGCCACTAAGCCACACCCACACGTCATCTTATTGGGAGGGGGTTATGACACATAAATAAATAAGATTGACAACATGGCTTTGGAAGGAGATAAGTAAACAGTAACCAAAGTATGGTACTCTAGTGAATGGCAGCCTTTTCTAGTAGGTTTAGTAGGATTCTTTTACTCATATATAATTAATAATGTTTATGCAGTGCGGGCCATACTCCTTCCTCGTTCTTATGATTTGCCAACTGGTGATCTGTTTGGAAATCGGAAAAAAAAAAACAGTATGTTAAAAATTGACAACTTGCCAATCCTGGCTGATCCAGGATTTCCGACATGTTGGATTCCCACTATCCCCTGACCCAAGAACAGCTTAACAGAGAATTGCTGTGATACCTGCCTGCTGTATTGGCCCTATTAGACAAGCACATAAGATAACAAATAGTGGAGAGTACAAAGGATAAACAGAGACTGATTGCATATGCTGTAGGAACTGATCAAACACAGCATATCGTAAAAAAAGCTAAGCCATGTTTTTGTGTTGTCCTTCAAGTTGTTATTTCTGAGATTTAAAAATGTCTAAAACCTTGTACAGTTGATAAAAGTAGTTTGATTGGTGGTCTAAAGACATTGGATTCTATTACCTTTACAGTGCAACTTGGAAAATGAAAGCAAGGAGACTTTTCTGGAAATATTGGCAATAGTTCCAGAAAAGTCTCCCAATACAGTCAGTGATGCTCAGGAATTTTGTCTGTTGGATCATTTTCATTTCTGTATATTGTTTTGTTACATGTCTTCTGCCTTATTTTTCTTTAAAATATCTGTTCCAGTGTCACCAGCTCTGATGTTAGCTGCTCTATATCAACTCAACCATGTTAGTAAACTAGCTGCCAGGTTTGGTTATTCCAACCAAGAACACTCCAGAGCTCTGTCCAAGTCTCGTTGGCAGTTTTTATAATATTATATAAAAGGTTAGGCCAATTTCCAATTGTGCTTTTTCCAATGACTGCCATGGAAACAATGAAATAGTGAGATTTATAGCACCGCACCAATGTTTACTTTTTTTAGACTATTTCTTTTTGGAAATTTGTAGTCTTAACAATTTTTAACTCCATGTGGTTTTTACTGTAATCTTAATATGTTTAGATCAATTAACGTGCAAAATCAAAATACAAATGCTCTGTTGTAATATATCATTCTGTATATTTTTGCAAGTGCATCCATTTTATGAATACAGAAAGTCATGCATTGGCCATGGTGGCGGCATTGTGACCATGGGAAGTTTGTAACACCCATGGGAGGAGTTTAGCAGATAGGTAGGGGCCTGGCAGCGGCATTCGTTGCTATGGTCGGAATGGTTTGCATTTGTCCCTAATTACCAGATGAAGTGAAAGAAATTAGATTGTATTTAGCCAGATAGAAATATTTTGATAAAATAGAGGAAATGGATTTGATTGTTAATAGAAAGAGCAAGAGAAATTATATTTTGTACTTTTACAGGATATATCGAGCTGCACATTTGCATTATCATATTTCTAAAAATATTAAAAAAAATATTCAAAAGTGACTCATTAAAGACACAACTAATATCATTTTGTAATGGGGAAATTTAGTTGAATGCAATGAAGATGATTTGCCTATCTGGAATGGCACAACGCACCCCCTGACATCGCAAGTTTCCCCAGCATCCCAGAGGCTGTGAGGAAAACTTGCGAAGTCAGCACTATTGTGATTGGCTGATATATGCACAAACAGGCATCGCAGGGTTGTACAACCTATAGAAATGACTTCCCCCAAAGATTGGGGAGTTGGACAATGCACCTTGGGAATGATTTAATTGTTCTTTTCACAAATGACCATTTCTTTAACTATATTTGGAGCAACTGGAAATGTTATATACCGAGTCCAGAGAAAAACACCTACCTACTACCGTTATATGCACAATACAGATGTCCCCGGCAATAAGGTTGAGTTGCCATGTTTTTGGAGTCCTGAGCATGTTCATTTACTAGGAAGTGGGAAGAATGCGGGAGGGGTGCCTGATCTTCCAGCAGTGTGGGAGTTTACCTATGAGGAGGGGACCAGCACAGATCCGCCTCTCTTCTCTTAATTTGCCCTTGACTTTTAGACCGACTCCAGAGGGAATATTCAGTTTATCGCAGTAACCTGTTATGCAAGTTAACGCCGTGATGCACAGATATTTTACTATAACTTAACAGAGAAAGTTAATTTGCTTTACTCAATAAAATGTGGATAATTTTGACTGTTAACTGAGAGGTGTGTGACGTGCACCTGACACCAAACACTAAAAAGAACAATGGGACTGATTCAGAGTTGCACACAAGTCCAGACATTACGGTTCAGGCATTCTCACATATGGTTTCATAGATATCACTTGTTGGCAATAGGAAGTCTGCATGTAGAAAAAGGAGTTGGGTACAAAATACTGAAGTTGGGATCCTGATGGAAAAAATACTATAAAATCCCAGTAAGCATTTTTACAGTAATCCTAACTTTAACCCATGCCTCCCACAGACAAACCCTTATTGTCCCCTCCCACAGCTTAACCCGCTCCCCCGCCTGATTCTTTTTTGCGATCCATTTGCACATAATAATGGGTCCACGCAGTGACTAGTGGTATATGCTTGCTACTAGCCATAGGTGCGTACACTCCAGTGCATTTCTATGGAAGCAGGTGCATACAACCCCAGACACACTAGTAGTGGCAAACAAGTCGCATCTGTGCCAGTGAGAAGTGCTGGGAATTTGGCCATTGGGATCCAGTGTTGGGCTTCTGGCTTTCTGAATCCCATTTGCAAGTATTTTGGCACAGAAGAAGAGTTATATTTATACACACTACAGATTTCATTTTCGTAGTAACAGTTATATACAGTATGGGGCCACCATATTCCACTGCACTTTACAATTGGGATCCAACAGATTTTGACACATCTCCTGAATAGTGCTGGTGCAAACACAGCCGATTTTGATGTTAATACTCTTAAAAGCAAAGGGCTGGGGGGGGGGGGGGGGGGGGGATGACGGTTCTTTGATTGCTGGAAGCAGCTAGAATTGTGACTGCTTTACATGCAACATAGACCAATCTTTGTATGTGCTTTACACATAACAGTATAAGCTGACAACTGCTTCAAAGAACATTGTGGATATTATAAGATACATATATACAGATCTGCGTCTATAGCAGTGTCTATTGTCTGTGCAGATAAACAATCATTTTATGTTTTGGAATAATAGAGCTTGTATGTACAAGATTTCTAGGTATCCCATCTGAAAGTGTCTAAGGAGAGGTGTAATATTTTACATTTCAGGTGAAAATTGAGCTTCCCACTCAACTCCATGAGAAACATCACATTCTGTTTTCATTCCATCACGTCACCTGTGACATAAATGCAAAAGCTAATGCCAAAAAGAAAGAGGCACTGGAAACAGCAGGTATCTTTAGAAGGATTACATTCACTGCACATTGTAACCATTTCCTGCTACTGTGTGTTTCATGTAGAAGTGGATACGCGGACTCACAAGGGTTCTTCATTTCCACTGCACTGAACCTCATGCGTAAGCGTGTCCATTGCCCTGAGCATATATCATGTAGTCAATGATCTCTCATGTTTTATATTGCTATAGTTGGGTTCGCCTGGCTGCCATTGTTTAAGAATGAACAGCTCACTTCACAAGAACACCTCATTCCTGTCGCGGCCTCTCTGCCTGCAAGATACCTGAGCTTGGAAGATGCCACAATTGGAAAGGTACCGATGCACCAAAGCTATGTTATACGTAATGACACTTAGGGGTAAATTTACTAAAGCTTCTAAAAAATGAAAAGTGGTGATGTTGCCCATCACAACCAATCAAATGATGTATATCTCTTTATTACATCCTAGAAATGGTAGGGAGAGTCTGATTGGTTAACTCTGGCCTCTTTCATCAGTTTCAGTGGTGTTCTTTCCAGAAAGCTCTGGCAAAGATCATATCTACAGCCTGTAACACTTTGGATACTCCTCATATTGCTCATACTTACTCATCATATAGCACATGATCGAAACACACACACACACACACACACACACACACTCCTTAACAAAACATTATCTACAAGAAACACGCTTAACAGTATATAAGAAAGGAAAGTCCTCACTGACACTGTTAAAGACATCCCAAAAAAGTAAGGTACTTCTTTACTTTCACGGCGCCTGCATGGCGCCGCGCGTCAGAGTCCCCTTGCGGGGCTCGCTTCGCTCGCCCACGCTGCGGGCTCGGTGGCTCGCTACGTTCGCCACGCTAATTAAAATCAACTCCATGCCAACATGGATAGTGAAGGTATGAACTATCCATGTTGGCATGGCGTTAACTCCGTTTATTTAACTTAATTAGTGGCGAGCGTAACCCGGAAGTACGCGCGGCGCCATGCTGGCGCCGTGAAAGTAAAGAAGTACCAAAAGTAATAGTAAAGGTGAAAAGAAAAAATGCAAAGCTAAGAGTAATCTGTATAATACAATTACTGTAAGTGCTGATAAGAGCAATAAACAAATGAAGGGTGATAAGACACGCATCCTAGGACGCAGCATTGGATCAAAGCATCGATCATTGGGGGGCTTACACTCAAGCCTCCATGTTCTACATACATGGGTCTTCAACCTGTGGCCCTCCAGATGTTGGGAAACTACATGTTCCAACATGCATTACCACATTTTTGCCTGTGAGAGCATGCCAAAACTGTCAGGGCATGCTGGGACATGTAGTTTTACAACATCTGAAGGGCCACAGGTTGAAGACATGTGTTCTACAACATAGATCCCTGGCCTCTTCCCACCCCCTATATGGTGGCAGCAGGCCTCTGTTTTTTTCTAAACCAAGCCCATCGCCACCTCCTTCCCCCTCCCCATTGATTGACAGTCTGATTCCGGCCTGCGCCCTCTGCTGTAGGGTCAGTTATCAGAAAATCAGTACTTTGCAATGATGGGCACAGGTGTAACAGCACCTGAATGACCTCCTCAGTTTGTTAGCCCATCTGGTTTCACAGCAACTGGCCACTTAACTCACCCATTTCAACAAAGTATAGCACAACATATTTTCCAGTAAGTGTTCCTTAAGCTAAACATAATATTGTATGAATTATAGAGAGTTGGCCTATGAGCCAGCTCTGTGTAATGTAATAGTAAGACAATATACTATTTCTTTTGTCTCTTTTTGTGTCAGCATCTTTCTTTTTCTCATATCGGTTATACAGAATTGAAATGTTCCGAGCAGCACAGCTCCAGAGTTTTGTCTGTGTTGTTTATATGATGCACATTAATTTCCTACATCAGTGCTGCTTGATTGACCTTGTACTTGTTAATTCTTCATCTTAAATCTCAGCTTTGTTGTGAAGCTTGTAAGTGGTTTTTAATTTGTTTTCACTTGCATCTTGTACTGCTTGGATTCTGACCAATGATAACCTCATTCATGGCTTACAGATGTGAAGTCCCTTTATAAAAAAAAAGTCACTGTTCTGTAGAAAACAGGCCTACATTTAGGCATGGCTCTCCCAGACAGTGAAATATTGTTTTAATAAGAATCATTTGGTGGTTTTTAAGTGTCAGTTTTGCTGTATAAAGTGTAATAATGCTCCATAAAGAGCACCCATTGGCTAAATACAATCAAGATGTTGTGGGCTGCAGCAATTATCAGTATATATATTTATTTATTTGTTTACAGTTTCTTATATAGCGCAGCAGATTCCGTTGCGCTTTATAATAGTAGACAGTGATAAAACAAACTGGGTAACAACAGACAGACTTGGAGGTAGGAGGGCCCTGCTGCAAGCTTACAATCTATAGGGATATAGGAGGGAAACACAAGGACAGGCACCAGTAATATCATAGCAGTCCCACCAAGTTACAAGTCCAGAAGGGAAGCTATATAATACATAAGTGCCTCAGAGGGTTATGCGTGTGGTACTTTAATATGATAGGCTTGCCTGAAGAGGTGAGTTTTCAGGGAACGCTTAAAAGTTTGGAGGCTAGTGGAGAGTCTTATTGTGCATGGAAGGGCATTCCATAGGATGTGAGCAGCCCAATGAAAGTCTTGTAATAGTGAATGGGAGCTAGTGATCCGTGCAGATGAGAGACGCAGATCTTGTGCAGAGCGGAGTGGTCGAGATGGCAGATATTTTGTGATAAGTAAAGAGATACAGGTATAAGCTGGTGCAGTATGGTTAATAGCTTTATATGCGAGTAGAAGTGTTTTATATTGAATACGGTAAGATACAGGCAACCAATGGAGGGACTGGCAGAGCGGATCAGCAGACGATGAGCATCTTGCAAGGAAGATCAGCCTAGCAGCAGCATTTAAAATGGATTGCAGTGGCTAGAGTCTGTTCTTGCGAAGACCAGTTAGGAGACTATTGCAATAATCAATGCGGGATATAATGAGTGCATGGATAAGAGATTTGGTAGTATCTTGTGTGAGATAGGGTCGCATTTTGGATATGTTTTTTAGATGCATGTAACATGATTTGGAGACAGATTGAATGTGGGGAAGAAAGGACAGTTCAGAGTTGAGATTGACCTCTAGGTAACGAGCTTGTGGGGGTAGGGTAGATTGTCGAGTTGTCAAGAGTTATGGAGATATCAGGATGGTAACTATTCTTGGTTGGTGGGAGAAAAAGTAATTCCGTTTTGGAAATATTGAGTTTGAGTTGTAGAGAAGACATCCAAGATGAGATGGCAGAGAGACATTCAGAGACTCGGCCCAAAACCACTGGTGACAACACTGGGGTTGATAGATAGATTTGAGTATCATCTGCATATAAGTGATACTGAAATCCGAAAGAGCTGATTAGTTTGCCAAGAGAGGAAGTATAGATTGAGAAAAGCAGAGGACCTAAGACTGAGCCTTGCGGAACTCCAACTGACAGAGGTAGTGAAGAGGAAGTAGAGTCAGAGAAGCGAACACTGAAAGACCGATCAGATAGGTAAGATGAGAACCAGGAAATGGCTGTATCATTAAGACCTAGGGAGTGTAGTGTATGTAAGAGAAGAGTGTGATCCACAGTGTCAAATGCAGCAGAAAGATCTAGAAGAATAAGTAGTGAGTAATGGCCTTTAGACTTAGCAGTTACCAGATCATTCACTACTTTAGTCAGTGCTGTCTCAGTGCAGTGTTGAGAGTGAAGCCTGACTGAAGTGGGTCTAATAGGGTGTGAGAGTTAAGAAAGTGTGTGAGGTGAGAGTAGACAAGTCTCTCCAGTAGCTTGGAGAGGCATGGGAGCTGAGACATAGGATGGTAGTTCGAGAGAGAGTTAGGGTCAGAATTGTGTTTTTTCAGAATTGGACTAATCACTGCATATATATATAATGATAATTGCTGCATGGTTTATATATATATACATTGTGCTCTGGAAAATGTGATGGTGAACTCTCCCTGTATACCTGCTGTGTGAACTGGGACATGTGACCTACTGGGTGGTCTGGAAACTTAAAGTTATTTGGAGACACCAACTAAGCAAGGATTGTTTGAAATTCAACTCCTAAGGGGATGTAAAGGGGTAACATGTTCTGCCCAGCAAACCTTTGCCAGGTTAAAACTCAGCTAGTTATTATTATTGACCTGTGTAATCTATGCATTTCCCAAAGCTGGCTAACCTTAACTATGGTTCACTTTCCCACCCTGCAATAGTGCCACCAGGCTTGTAAAGCTTAGTACTGATAGTGGAACTCTCCCCCATTTTTCTACTTCCAGTTTTGGCTTAGAAATGTAGTGCTGGTCACCAATTTTCGTGGAGAAAGCCAAACATTTTTGTGATAAAATGGAGAGTGATAAAGTAGCAGAAAAGCAGTTCCTAACTGTCATGCCACATGCAGTGTTTGAAAAATGACAGTTATTAGCTGATTGGTTGGTGGTTTATCACTCTCCATGGTATCACTTTTCAAGGCTTAGTACATCTCGCACAGGCAGAGAAGTATCAAAGCTTGGAGAGATATAATGTACCAACTAATCTGTTCTGAACTTTCATTTTTCAAACACAGGGACCCATTTATCAATAAGTGATAAAACCTTTTGTGAACGATAAAACACATTGCATATGATAAATGTTGCTATAGCCAATCACCTATCATTTTTCAAACACGTGACAGTTAAGAGCTGAAGTCACAAGTTTTATTATTTGTATTTATAATGAATTAACACTTGTATCTCTGTATGTTTGTGTCTCAGCAAACTGGAAGTGAGCTGAAATGGGTAGATGGCGGAAAACCACTTTTTAAAGTATCAACACTTGTTGTATCAACAATATACACTCAGGTGAGTTGTAATGCTGCATCGCATCACTTCCTGGCAAGCCATCAAATGGAAGATTCTGAATTATCCACTGTTTTGTTGTTTTAGGAACCGTATCTGAACAACTTTTTCCAACAATGCCAAAAAAGAGAAAACGAGCTGGTCAAGCCTCCGTCACCTGACTTTCTGGTCTCTTGTAAGGTACATACCTTCATTACACAATCACTTCTAATGCTTTAACCCTATAAATTCACTTCTGCCTCAGTGCTGATTATATAGGGGTAACTGTGCTCAGGTTTGATCAGGATTGTATTTTCTGCGAAAAGACCTTAATAATATTTATTATTTTATATCCTTAATTTATACAGCACAACCATGTTATGTAGAGCTGTTCAGAGAATATACAATTATTCACATCTGTCCCTGGGCAGTCTTATACCCCTTTCACATCGCACTTTTAAAACGGTATATTGCCATTTTTTTTCTATTTTAAAACGTTTAAGGCTGCAATGTGAAAGTGCCAGAGTTGATTTACCGGTTAAAGTTAACCGGTATTTCAACACAGTTAAAAAGCAGAGTCCTACACGTTTTAAAGCCGTTTTTTTGGCAGTTTGAACAACATTGGATGCTTTGGATATGTTCTCCACTGGCCCACTTCAGCACTGGTTTCACTGCTTGATCTATCAACCTCTGTATATTTAGTTAAGTGTTACACGTATCACCTCTCACTGATTTTATATTTCTAGAACCTGCTGAATATTGACAAGATTCACATGATCATAAGCTTTCTCCCGGTCTTGTTCAATCAACTCTTCCAAGTTCTGACAAAAAATAATGATGATGGTGTCATCACAGTGACAACTAGGTGAGATCATTTCTAATTGTACAGATAAAGGCTGTTCATTAAGCATGGTAGGTAACCTGCCTGCATTATCCATGCAAACTCTTTATTGGCAGTTTTTAAGTGATTAGAATGCCTGTGATCTATTTGTAGTCCGCTCTACATGCATCTGCCTGTACGGCATTTCAATTAGCAATAGAAAATGCTTTCAAATTATATGGGGATTGTGTTACTTTTATCTGCCATGAATCTGCAGAACACTCATGTCTAATGGGGCCTACACACTGACGAGCTGTGTACAGCAATGTGCCATTGATGTGTGCTGACCGATCTGTCAGGGCTATTGTTCTCCGGTAAGAACACTGGCCCTGACTGGTGATCTAACTAGATTTATCCTGCATGCAGGATCTTAATCACCCAGGGATAGTGACGCACGGGGCTGTGTATCTTTCGCTATGGCCTCTACACACGGTGTGATGTAGGGTAATATTCTAAGCGTTCGAGTCAGATTGAAAAATCCGATCTAGAAAATGGCCTGAAATCGCCCTGTGTGTAGGCATCATTACACTACCAATCTTTTGCTTACTTAGTGCCTCTATTAAGAAAAAAAGAACACGTTTAATATTTTGTTCTTCGTAGTTGCGATGCCATTGTCAGTTTATTCTCATTAAATGGAAGGTACACTATGCTGTTCTAGGGAATAAGCTTCAGATGCGCTTCACAAAACCTAAAGGTGCATTTCTTGGAAATAAAACTGATCCAAGCTGCTAGTACGTGCTTCAGGAAACATTGGCTAGTGTCTCACAAATCGCTCACAGTCTACTACAAACTTCTATACACAAAAATAATGAACAAATGTCCCACAGCCATATATGCTTGGGTTTTGATAGAAAATGAATTCTGGAACACTTCTTGATATTGAGTGTTCTACTCACACAATGATAGGTGAGTGCGGCTCTTGATATGAAACTAATCATTGGCTGGAACACGGT
The DNA here is from genome assembly GCF_055691185.1 of Crinia signifera. Lineage (NCBI taxonomy): Eukaryota > Metazoa > Chordata > Amphibia > Anura > Myobatrachidae > Crinia > Crinia signifera. The sequence goes on from NC_139219.1 coordinate 262,414,465, forward strand.
ACTCAACAAGATTATACGACTCATATTTTGAATTCATCGTCATATTGATGTATCTCTATTGTAGGGTCCTTACAGACATTGTAGCTAAATGTTATGAAGAACAGCTGGAGAACTATGTCCAGTCTTATGTAAAGGTAAGTAGAGACCCTGTATATAATAGTACACAACGGGGGTAATTCAACCTGCTCGCTAGGCTGCATATATTCGGAGCCTAGCAAGCAGGTTAACGCCGCCCCGGGAAACGAACCCCAAGTGCCCGAATCCCCTTGCTATGCTGCGAGCGGATGTGTATGCTCGCTTGTGACCGCCCACACAGAGGAAAAATCATCCAATGGTTGCTAACCATCTAATGACTTTTCCTCTGTTCGCAGTACAAACATACTTCTACTGCACGTTGTTGTCTAAATTGAGGGGCGGAGCTGACGTCATGTGATGTCATCTGCCCCGAGCAGGCAGGGGAAGGCCTGCATTCGCTGGGGTCCACCCAGTGTTTCTATAGGCACTTTTTTGTGGGCACGCCCATGAAATGCTGGGGGTCCACCCAGTGGCGCCACCTGCCCGTCACTCAGGCTGCGAGCAGCTCTGCGATGAGAAACTTAGCTGAAGGTGCTCGTAGCCGAGGCCTGCACAAATGCACATTGGGGGAGGGGCAGAAATCACTGCTTAATGAGCAGGTCTGAATTGGCCACAATGTGTATGTTTTTCCCTTAATGTAACATATGCTATACAAAAGCAAACCCTTCCTGTACATGGGCAACTACTATGATACTAATTGTATTACACAAACTGTGTTCATTTCTTTTTTTATCTTAGTACGTTTTTAAAACACAATCCTATGCAGATCGGACGGTCCATGAAGAGCTTGCCAAAGGATTGTTGAGCCTTTTAAAATGTAACGAGCTAGATACAATTAAACTCGTGCTTAGGGTAAGTCATCATTGGGAATGTTGAATCCCTGTACTGTTTCTTTAGGAACTACAGTATGTATTTATGTATATAACATATATAACCATCACAGTCACACTTCTCTCTACTGATTTACTTCATTAATAGCACAAAAGCAGAGATTCAGTTAGATGCGAGCCTCCGTTGGAACCTTAGGGTAGATTTATTAAGCTTGGTGAAGTGATAAAGTGTCTGGTCTTTATCACCGGCCAATCAGCTCCTACCTGTCATTTTTCAAACCAAGCCTGTAACTTCACAGTTAGGAGCTGATTGGCCGGTGATAAAATACCAGCCACTTTATCACTTCACCGAGTTTAATAAATCTACCCCTTATGCCCTAACATAGATAGGGCTATTAGAGCAGGACATTCTCATTCATGTTAAACCCCCATATACAGTAGGAACCAGCAAAGATAAGTTGCGTTTTCCTACTGTAACAAAAACATTGCAATGCGTCTAAATGGATCTGCTCCAAATATCCAAATAACCATGAAGTGCTTGTAATCTCTTTATCCAGTCCTCATGGTGCCCTCTAGTCGGAAGGAAGTGATTGATTGCATTGCATTGACCTTTCTCTGTGCCTGTGATCAATCTAATCTTATTATGAAAACCTCTAGTATTTCATTTGTATACTTAGTAAATGGATGGAATAAGCTTTATGTCAATGATGAGACCAGGGCCAGGAGAGTGTCCTGAAAATACCTTTGTTGGTGCAATATGGATTAGACAGCCACAGATCATTTCATAAAATATAGTTAAACAAATAGCGTTAAAATAATTTACTGTTCACCAGAAGGCCGGTTGGGGCATTAAGCCGAGTAAATAGGATTATCAGTGCTTTCATAGAATAACCCATATTCAGCATGCTGGAAGCAGATTCTCTAAAATTAGAAACATTTCTGCCAGAAATAACAACTGAATTATATTGTTTTGACAGCATTCACAGTTTTTCTTTGAGATTATTATCAAATCCATGGCTCAACATCTCCAGGATAAAGACATGATGCAGGTAAATTGGCTGCACACTGTGTAATTCCGTGTGGGAGCTAGATCTGAAACGATACAATTATTCTTTCTGCACTATATGCCGCTCAGCTGCTTGTATTAAAGGGAAGCTGCAGAAAATATTTTTATATGTTGTTCATGACAGTGAAGGGTATTATCTTGCCTCTCTTCCGACTGTAGCTGTGTCTCTTACAGGAGGACTTGTGCGCATTACGAGATGCAGTTATTAGTTATTTCATGACGATCACATTTCAGGTGTAGCAGAACCACTAATTGTGGCAACTGTGGCTACGGATGTAAAGCGCTAAGGTCCAGTACTTTGCCCATACAGCACATGCAGTATGGATCCTGTATCGTCAGATGTGGCCAAGTGATTGACAATGGGCAGCCATCGCTATTTCACAAAATTACAGCCTGTTCCAAGGTCAGGAGTCCCCGTCTTCTACGGAGATTTCCTAGTTTCCGGGATGAAACTGTGGCAGCCAGTCTGCCTGACCTTACGGTTCACTCAGACAATCAGTGGTGTCGCAATTGATCGCAATTTGATGGTGGGCGGCCTGCACATGTGCAAATATGATCATGTGCAAACCCCCTGTGCGAATCCCTTTGGCGGGTATCACACTTGCAGAGGCGTACGCACTGTGAGGGGAGGGAAGGGGACGGACAGGGGGCTGGAGCAGGGGAACGCCCAGCATTTTATGGGCATCCTTGAGTATACAGCAGGGTTGCCGACCCTCCCGGAATTCCCGGGAGTCTCACGAAAATCGGGTCCCCCTCCCGGCCCCCCGGAAGGGTGGGCAACCCTCCCGGAATCTGGGGGACCCCCCTGAGCCCCCCGAATCGCGGCATGTAAATGCCGCAATCCGCGGGTCTCAGAGGAGGGGGCGGAGCTAAAACGGCACAATTGTGCCATTTTAGCCCCGCCCCCTCCACGGAGATCAGTCATTTCTCCTATATCCCGTAATGGGGGCGGGGCTTAATGACATCACAGTCAAGCCCCGCCCCTCGATCGGGTAAGGAAAGTCTCCTCTCCGGGCTTCTCCCGGAGAGGAGCATTTAAAAGTCGGCAACCCTGGTATACAGGCATGGCATTGCCTGCTCAGGCGGGCGGCTGACATCACATGACATCACCACATGCCCCAATTTGGCAAACTGCAGGCATCTGAAAAGAAGAAATTATTCGATGGTCAGAGAATATTTAATATACCATTAAAGCATATGCAGCAAAATCAACATTTATATAGAGAGGGGTTTTTTCATGAGACCAAATTTTCCAAACAGATCTAGAGGTTTCCTCTGGTAAATACGCTAAATACTGTTCCCATTATCATTACATTTATCTACCCCCTTTTCGATATCATAGCAAGCAGTACATCTATCATAGTGCACATATACCATTAATTCAGTTTTCAGCATTTTAATGGATGGCTTTGTTTTTCTCCAGCCAGTGTCTCAATACAATGATCTGTCCAAGGTGGTGAATGTGGTTAGGAAGGGTGATGATTTGATATGACTCATATCCGGGTGCCATGGTGTGAATTCGGCCAATAACTTTCTATGATTCTTAAATACATTGCTTTTTATGACTATAGCTTTTTGCACATATTAATATTATTAAGGTAATAGTTATTATTCACAGTAGTTTTGCAAAAAATAAATGAATGTGACCCAATATAACCTCTGTGGTTTCTGGCTAATGGCTTATGACCACTAATGTAGAGCAGAGAACTAATTTGTACATTTACATTTTATGATTTACAACAGTGTTTATTCACCCATTGTAGAAAAGTGATAGTCGAGGGTTATAGACAATAAACTGATGGCACTGCCAGTGTCCGCACTTCTAAATTGATTCACTAATTATTTATAAGTGGAGCAAATGGTACCTGAAGAGAACACAGTTGCTTTTAGCTTGTCTGTTCCACATGTCAGCATGAATGGTTATATCAAACAAGCTTTGTATGCCTGCAGGACATCTACATAGAGCAAGGCCAGGTGGTGGAGACAGCAGAGGCTACACTGATTTTATCATGTTGAATATTCATTTATATTTGTGGTAAACTTCATCAGACTCAATAGATCTAGTGTGTGTACAAATGTCACTGGCAGTTGAACTGTTTGCAACTTGTCTTCATTTGTGTGCCTTAGTTTGCGTATAGGGGGTTATTATATTTTAATCGTCCCCCGCACATTCGCACGGGGGCCATTTGTTTGTGACTGCGCATTTGCATAGGCTTTTATGCGCATGTGCAGCTGCACCCACAGCGCTCTCACACAGAAGTCCTGGCGGTGGGCGCGGAGGTGAGTGGGGAGGCGAGCCAGGGATTTTGAATATGGGAACTCCCAGCGTTTCATGGGCGTTCCCATGAGAATGCTGGGCGTTTCCATGGTAATTCCCTGATGACAGCAGATGTCAGATGGCCGCCCTGTCCTCGCACAGGGAGCCCACAGATCAGAGACACCATAGAGGTACTCTCTTGCCTGGGAATATTCTATTCTATTGCAAACAAAGACAAAAATCATTGGAATCTACTTGTTTAGATGCCCAATCTAAACTGATAACATTGTGCCAAAACTTTAAATCAAACCCATTGGCAGACAGTTTCTAGAGAAATTGTTCTTTCTACCGGTTTGGCAACAAACCAAGCAGACTCCTGTCCAACTTGATCAATGGTAAACACCCTTCCTCAATTATGAAGGTAATTTGTTGCCCAAATGGCTCTTTAAATAATCTAACGCTGATACTGCCACCGTATTTTAAGATTTCTATCCCCAATTATACTCTATACCCAAGATTGATGAGACGTTAAAGCATAGCTTTTGGTCCAAAATAGTTATCCCACAAATCATCACGGCTCAGATTAAGTCATTCATTTCTCCCATTTCCTCAAAAGATGTGCAGAAAACAATCTCTAGTCTGAAATGTAAGTAACGCCCCTGGACCAGATGGCCTTTCAAATTCATTTTACTAAATTCTATCCCCTTGAGCACTCTCTTAGCCAGCCCACCCCTATATTTCAATTCGGTGTTTATAAGAGTGCTGCTGAAACCAGGCAGAGATCCGTAGCTTCCCTGTTCCTGTAGGACCATTTCATTACTGAAACTGACTACAAAATTTTGACTAAGATTCTCTCAGACTGCTTAAAGATTATCCTTCCTTTTATAGTGCACCCACAGTGGCGCGCGCAGGGGGAGTTTCTGAGTACCCAGAAACCCCCCTAGAAGTTTAAGGACCCTAGGCTGAAAGCTGAGGGTCCCCTATTTCTATGACTACAATTTTAAAAATCGGCCCTTGGAAACCGGAGATATCTGACTTCAAAGCAGTGGTCCCCATCCAAGCCTGTTAATTGCTCTTCCCAGTCAGATATTTCAGGTTCTGTCTGACTTGGAGTTTTTCTGAGGGTATATTCCACAAGCTGTGACTCTCCCCCTTTGATGGACACTAGTAGCTTGTCTCTACTGTTCCCAGAACCAGAGATATCAGCCTTCCAGCAGCTGGTTACTGCTCCAGCTCCACAAACCTGGTATGTAATTTTATATACTCGTTGGCAGATTGCTCTGCCTCCTGAATCCTGATCCCTTAGTCCGCAATACCATTTGGTAGGTGGGATTCTAGTTTTTAATTACATTAAAATATAAGAAATCTATTTCTGGGAACTGGAGATATCTGCAGTCAAGCAAGCTGTGTTCCCACCAGAAAATTATGAATAATAAGCCCTCTCCACTATACACCCCTCCTCTGCGTATTAAACATCCTCTACCACCCTGGAAGTTATGAATCAGGGCCCCTTCATTCAGTCCAATGCCCCCTTCTCCCACCCCATCTCCCACCATCTGTGCAGTAAAGGGGTAATTAGTGGAAATTTCTGATCAAGGCCCTACATGCTGAGCGGTTGATATAATACACCCTACCACCCGCGGGACATCAAAGCTTCCCCCACCCCTACCGCTGGTGGATCGGTAGGGACCCAAATACATTGCTATGCCCAGGGGTCTACACTGCTGTTCCTGTATGCATATAGATGTATGTATATGTATGTATATATGTATGTGTGTGTGTGTGTGTGTGTGTGTGTATATATATATATATATATATATATATATATATGTATGTATATATATATACAGGGTAGAACTGTCGGCACTCTACAAACAATGATGCCCAGGTGCCATCCAATGTGCCCGGGAGCACAATCTTAATAGCAAAGGAGGTGGTGGCACTCGAGGGACTTGTAGAAGGAAATGTACAGACAGCCAAGTGTCAAGCTATATGTGTATATATATATATATATATATATATATATATATATATAAATATGTATATAATAATAAATATATATAAAATATATATATATAATTATTATTATTATTATTATCATTTATATACATTTGGTCTATCTATAATACTTTAACTGACCTGGCATGACCGGGCATATACTGGGTCATATACTGGGTCACCTAAGTGTCCATCTCCGTGCTTTGCTCCGCCCCTCTGGAAACGCCCTTCTGAAAATCCTGCGTTTTCCCCTGACCCGGATCAATCCAGTTTTATTTGGGGAAGGGAATCCGTTATTAATATCAGTAAGGTTCTGGCAGTCATGGAGTGGCTAAGGTCTCATACGGGTGATTCCAAGAGTGTTGTTCTTTCCCTAGATGCCAAAAAGGCATTCAACCTGTTACTGTGGGACCATGGGGTATATTCAATGCAGTCAGCTAGCGTCGGCAAGGGGGGTTTGTATGGTGTGGATGCCCTTTTTGGCAAGAAAAGCCATCCTAGTCGGCCAACCCCCCTCACCGTATTCATGTTCATGTTTTGCATAAATACTTGCCGTCAGAGGAAGGCGAGGATTCCCTTAAATGGCAAGGTTCACCACCAATGCAGCGAGCCCGCTGCATTTTGTAGCGAGCCTTGCGGTTTTTATGGCTGCACTCACCATTTCCACCTCGCCTCAGGGAACAGACGAGGTGGAAACGGTGAGTGAAGGGTAGGACGTTGAACTCTGGTGGTGAACTATCGGCACTGCTCACCGTATAGCTCACCGTCAGGGGCTCCCTGCCCGCATTGAATATACCCCCATGTGTTTGAGTCAATGCTTAGATTTGGAATGCCAGAGAAATTAATATCTCTTTTGAAACTGTTGTATACTAATCTGGACACCCAAAGGGTAAATAATGGCTATCTTTCGCAACCCTTTTTTATTCAAAGGAGTACCTGCCAAGGATGCCGTTATCCCCACTGCTGTTTGAATTGGCCCTTGAGCCACTAGCTATTGCATTGAGGTCATCTTCACTATATAACGGAATATATGTTTGCAAAGTTGATGCCAAACTGGCATTATTTGCCGATGTTATGCTGCTATTTGCATCCAATGCAACCAATTATATTTTGGAAATAGTTTCAATGATAAATGAGTTTGGTTCCTTTACAGGATATAAAGTGAACTATTCCAAGTCTGAGCTGATGATTCTCTCTGGTGACACCACACCCTTTTTATCTGATCTGGTTCTGTCTCAATTTCCCTTAGTCACAACATCTTTTAAATACTTAGGCATTCAGTATTCCCTTATCGTTGGACCATCTCTACTCCAGTATTTTCCGGTGATAGCTCATATTTCAAAACTTCTGATCAGTTGGATTAATTTGCCATTGTCATTATTGGGTAGGGTAGCTGTTATTAAAAGTAAAGCTTTTCCAAACCTTTCTTATATGCTACAGAAGCTTCCAATGGAACTTACGAAACATGATTGTACAGTTATTAATCATATATTCTCAACTTTTTTTATGGACTAGTAAGAAAATGAGGGTTGCCTATGCTAAGCTACAGTTGCCCCATTCTAATTCCTGATATACACAGTCAGTCTCAGATACATAACAGATTGGTTTTGGGGACGATCAGTTTTCACTAACCATGCACTGGAAGAGGAAATCTTTTACCCTTTCTTTCCTAGAGCATTGCTTCATTCTCCAAAAACTGTGCCACAGTAACATAGTAACATAGTAGTTTAGATTGAAAGAATACTTATGTCCATCAAGGTCGCTATTCACAAATACTGTATGTACATCCTCAGTTTTGCTACTTTTATCCTGGAAGAGTTGTGGCACACTAAACAGGGATTTTATGGGCAATATGAGTATAGGTGAATGTGGACACATCTGTACATGGATGATTTAGCGAATATGTCATGGATTATACTATATTATACTAGGAGGTAATGCTATAACATGCACTTATAGGAATATATTGGCAAAAAAACAACTATGACTGTGTCACAATGAACGCAAGATAACTGGTATTTCCCATGATTTTGGTGCAGCCCAATGCTGTGATTAATAGGGAAGTTGTAAGTCCTGTATAACAAGATTATTCTGCAGCAGAGAATATTCCTGCGCTTGCTGGGAGATACAGAGCTATTGTCAATAAAAGTACTATCCACGGGAATTACCATGCACGGTGTGTAGTTATGGAACTTTACAGGTTTGGTTACAAAAATGGAAACCCTGTTCTAACTCCTCTTAAAAGCATTTATATTATAGCCTGTCCTCCTGTAAGTGACATGTCGCTGCTGTTAGAGGCACTTTTACTTGCAGTGCTTGCATTTTAGCTTGGTATATTTTGTGTACTTACAATGGCTGAGTAAGCAGCAAATTATTACTGATCTAAACTTTCCTCTATTTTTAAGGTTCATCGCACTAAGAGGTTCCCTAAATCCTTCCACGGTGAATTGGAATCACTTGTGATGAGCTTCTCAGATCATATAATTTGGAAATACAAAGAGGCTTTGGAAGAGACTAAGAAGGCCAGCCTGAGTGTTGCCTGGTTCCTGAAGGTGACTAATGCTCATTGAAGTATCTATAAGTACTGTAGACTTGTGCCCAGATCACTAATGGTTCTAACACTGTAACTTGGAATAGTTATAGTGAAATCCTGGCCAGTCCTTGGATTGTTGGGATCATGTTTGGATTAAGGATAGGTGCACGAAATACAGATTTACAAGTCTACAAATGACTGAACACTCTACAGCTCCTTCCCATAACCAGCCCCAACAGAAAATTAATAGCATTACTGTTAAATAAACCAATCTATTTACTCCCAAACAGCACCAGCATTAAAATAAAGAATAGAGAAAATCCTACCAAACAGCCCTCAAATAAACACATTTGTCCCACAAAAAGACTGACATTAAGGGGGTTATTCAATCACTGCCGCTATTTCCGATGGGGCAAATAGCCATGGGCGCCTATTCAATGCTGTCTTGTCCGACAGCATTGAAGAAGCAGATCAGCAGAACGGGCCCATTTTGCCGATTACGGCCTTGAATTGTTGCGATCACGGACAAATCTCGACAATCCACGCCCATTTACGCGGACACACCCCCTTTTTCGACATTGAATCCCGCCTGGCGATATGCTGTCGAGCAAAACTGAAACGGGCCAGGGTCACAGCTGTCGGGAAAGATCGACAGTCGTGACCCGGGATTGTATACCCCCCTAAAAGAGTTCCTTTACAATTAAAAAACATCCCCCTCTGTGTACACACAGGGCTAATATTTAGTTGCCTTTGCCTGCCCAGCTGACTGTTCTGTCTGTAGGTCTGACTTATCAATACCCATAGACTTCACATTACCTTGACATGGGTAAGCCCCCGGCGCGGTTCCATCTGTACATCACTTCAGCAAATACTTGGTGACAACAAATGCACCATTTTCCCAGTAATAGAAGAGACAACAGCATGTGGTACACCGACAATTTCTGTCTACTATGCCAAGCATGCTTCTTATTGGGTGCACTCTAATAATTCGACTCTTCCAGACTCCTTAATAATAGGAAAATACTGTAAGAACATATATAAATATCCAAGGACTGTGCTGTAAAAATAGGGGACACGTACAATTCCTACCTATGTGTCATTGTTTGAGGGTAACGGAATAAGGATGAATTTCTTATTGTGGAGAACAGAAAAATAAATAATAATAAAGCTACACAAGATAGCATTGGATAGTATGAGGATTGGGAATAATTAGATTTGCTAAGAAGAGCAGAGGCCTTCCTTGCCATAGGACTGTTTATTTAATGTAAATCACATACAGTACTTTAGATATGTCTTTTTTATTTACTACAATATATTTTGGTCTGAAACAAGTTGAAATAAGGAACTTGTCGATGTCACACTTTTTATTTTTACTTAGCAGAGCTGCTTTGTTTTATAGCGTTGTTTTACATTTATGGATCGTGGCTTTGTATTCAAGATGATCAGTGGCTGTATCAGTATGTTTAGCCCGGAAGACCACAAGGTAAGAATAAAATCAGTTACTCATCTCTTAGCACCATCATGTGGATTAGATTTTTACAATGGTGGTAATACTAAGAATTTTCTGGGCTATGCTTCAGTGCCCAGACTGGCAAACCCGAAAAAATTCTCGAAATGGCTGCTGCTTAGCGCCAGTCAGTGCCGCTGATCTGATCGTTGAACTCAGCTTCAGCGCAGCCCAGCTCCAGCTGTTCAGCCACGCCTTCTGTGTAATGTCATGCCGGGTTGCCTGGGGCAGGGCCGGGCAACAGCTGATATAGTGCTCAACGGTGCTGCCCAGCCTTGGGAGACACAGTGGTGGGGGTTTTTTTTAGGGAACTCTCCCCCTAAAAAATGTACCCAGTGGGGAGCACTGCATAAAAAAAAACCACCACTGAAGGGGTTAAAGCAGGCTTTGGGTCTGTTTTAGTTATGGTCTAGACAGGGCCATTTTAACAGAAAACCGTGCGGTTGGCCCCTACCTACACAACCTCATCTCTCTCTGCGTTCCTCACTGATAACATCAGGCATGATGATGTCACACCCGGCATTTAGTGCCGGGTGTGACATCATCAACAGGTATACAACGCAATGCAATCTCATAAGGACTGGCCAGGAGATTGCCGTAAACAATATTTTATTTTTCATTATTAATTTGCCCTGCCTTAGGCTGCTCTGGGGTCCCTGTGCTTGTGGGGGCCCTGGGCAGTGGCCCAGCCAACCCAGTGGAAAAGATGGCCCTGGGTCTAGCTACTGCCAAAACAGTTGCTGCTGGCTTACTTCTGCTTGCAGCTTATGGAGCTGTCAGTAAAAATCAGATACTACATTTACTATATGTAACACAAACGTACAGTATATGGGCAAATTAGTGGACAGTGTGAATTGTAACACTTTCTGTCAGCTCTAGGTCTATTTCTGGTTCTTTCCTCAACACAACTCAGAGAACCACTTTCTGCTGTATTAATATGCAGAACATATGATCATTTTAAGAAGTGGTTGTAGGGTGGGGGTGGAGATAAACAACACCTACCAACCTACAGATTCTGGCGCTTTAAATTAGAAAATATAACTGAATAGGTGTAATGACTGTACATATATATCCACTGCTGCTGCAAGTGTTAATATGAGTTGCTGAGACTCAAATAAAAGAAAAGCCAAAAAAAGGTGGGTATAACACCATGCGCTGCTATGTGGGTGTAAACATTTTTGGGTACACCCTGCTGAATAAAATGTACACTGGACACACTATGTTCTTTAAATTTTATATAGAAATGGCGGTACTTGTTTCCTATCTGGGCGCCCATCGCGGGCATCGCGGGTACATCGCATGTCATTATAATGACATGCGATGCGACCGACGCGATTACCGCGATTTTTACATAGGGACCAATGTTAAATGTCCCAATTGACCCACGATGACCGCGATTTACCATAGGAAACAATGTTAAATGGATCAATTTCCCCAAATTATCATAGGGAACAATGGGAAATGGGGCAAAAACACCCCTGAACATAAAAATGTCCCCCCAAAAGTAGTTGACGCCACCCCGCCATCAACGTGTACCCGAAGCGTGGCGAGCGCAGCGAGCCCGCGAGGGGCGGCGTTATGCGTCCTCCGACCTTTTCATGCCCTACTATCCACTAGGGCGTGGAGTGAGAATAGAATAGTGTGGCGAGCGTAGCGAGCCACCGAGCCCGAAGCGTGGCGAGCGGACGCGGATACCTTCACAGTTATACGCGTCCCCTCGCGGGCTTCCCAGGTGTCCATGGCGACGCGGACACCTGGGAAGCCCGCGAAGGGACGCGTTTACCTGTGAAGGTATCCGCGTCCCCTCGCGGGGCTCGCTGCGCTCGCCACGCTTCGGGCTCGGTGGCTCGCTACGCTCGCCACACTATTCTATTCTCACTCCACGCCCTAGTGGATAGTAGGGCATGAAAAGGTCGGAGGACGCGTACCGCTGCCCCTCGCAGCCTCGCTGCGCTCGCCACGCTTCGGGTTCACGTTGATGGCGGGGTGGCGTCAACTACTTTTGGGGGGACATTTCAGTGTTCAGGGGTGTTTTTGGCCCATTTACTATTGTTCCTATGCTGATTTGGGTAAATTGATCCATTTAACATTGTTTCCTATGGTAAATCGCGGTCATCGCGGGTAAATTGAGGCATTTAACATTGTTCTCTATGGGAAAATCGCGGGCATCGCGTCTGGCACATCGCACCCGATTTTTTATCGGCCGCGATGCCCGCGAGTGCCCCGATTTTACCCCCGATGCCCGCGATTAAAATCGTGGGCGCCCAGATAGGAAACAAGTACCGAAATGGCATATGTTCAAATTATAAGCGCATAAAAAAGGACAATACATATAAAATACAAGTAGGACATAAAATTTCAATATGGTAATATGGCACGTCTGTAGATATACTCCATTGGTTAATCAAGCTTGTGCAGTCAATAGTATGCAACAAATCAAAATAGGTGTGAAAATTGCAATGCAAACATTTTTATTCATCACAATGACCTGTAATGTTTACCGTATATAAGAAATCAAAAATAAATTTTATAAATTTTTCTATTTGAATTTATATATGTATTTTGCACATCTCTCACAGAAATATTGGCAATCAAAGGTTTAAGATAGATTTGTGTAAAGAACGTTTTTGATCACACTTAAGATGAAAGCGCTGGGGACAGATTGTAGAACAGGTTGAGAGAGTTATCAGTACCATGAATCTCCAGCAAGTCCAGCACACAATGCACTGCATATAAATAACTGTGCATTATACAGCAGATTACTACCAGCTGTGGTAAAAATGCACAGTTATCAAACACATCCAGACAATCCAATACAAACAGATTTTATTATATTTCAGATACTGTATCAGTACAAGTTTGAGTTTCTTCAGGAGGTCTGCAGTCATGAGCATTTTGTTCCTCTTTGCTTGCCTATAAGATCAACAAACATCCCAGGTAATACACAGGACGTAATTATATGTGATGTTAACAAAGAAACAAATCAAAATTCTAAATAAGCCCAAAAGAGTATTTGCACTTTAATAGTTATTCCTGCTGTTCATTTTTAGACCGTAGCGTAAGCAAGCGCAGCGAGCCCCTGCAAGGGGACATGCTGGCGCAGTGAATGTACACAAGTACCTCAGTTTTTTTATATAGCGCACACATATTCTGCAGCACTTTACAGAGAGTATTTGAACATTCACATCAGTCCCTGCCCAGTGGAGCTTACAATCTACATTCCCTAACACATGTACATGCACACACAGACATTCTAGGGTTCATTTTTTGACCTACCAGTATATATTTTTTTATTGTGGGAGGAAACCGGAGTACCCGGAGTAAACCCACGCAAACACAGGGAGAATATACAAACTCCACACGGTTAGTGCCATGGTGGGAATCAAACCCATGACCTCAGCACTGTGAGGCAGTAATGCTAACCATCTGTGTGCAATTTCAATGCACATACATACAGTATGTGCATTGAAATTGTATAGTGAGGAATTATGTTACTATCTGCTTCTATTTGAAACGTGTAATATGTAATAATACAAAAATTCATATTTGGTTTGAATATAAAATCTAGTACATTTAATTTTCCATTTGGTACAGTAAGTAGTTATTGAAAGTACTACTACCATGGGTAAAATATACATTATTCTCCCACTTGGGTTAATTCATTACAAGCTATGACTAGTTTTGAATAACTGAAATACTTATTTTGTCCTGTTACCTATATATTAATTGGCTTCTGTGTATTTTTGTTTGCCCTGTGTATAATGAAGACCCATTAACACCGTCAGACTCCACTAAAGATTACCATGCACTAGGTAAGTTTTCCATTGTAAGGGCATTTGAACCTCTAGAAGGCACTGTCAGTGGTATGCGGTGGAGGCCATGGAATGTGTGTTTTTGTGCATTTTTACAACCATGCAGCTCTTTAAAGTAACTACCGCATTTCAAAATGCAATTTTCCAAACAGATTGCAGACCACAATTCCAGTTTTGTTACCTGTATACCATAGAGAAGCTGCAGTTTTCCAATCATTGAGAAAACACATAAGAAGATATCATTGTTTTTAGACCTGTTTTTCGTTGGCAAGGCTCATCATATTGCTCTTTTTTATACAAACATTTTATAAACCTCTAATATTTCTTTCTTTAACCAAGACATGCCTGAGTACACCTTAACGGATGACTTCTGTCGGAAACACTTCCTGATCGGCATACTTCTCAGGGAGGTTGGCTTTGCATTGCAGAAGGACCAGGACATCCGCCACCTGGCCCTGACAACACTGAAGTGCATCATGGCCAAGCACTCTTTTGATGATAGATACGTAGACAAGGTAATTCCTTCTCAATAGTTTCTAAACCATCTATTGCCACAGGCAGAAAAGTCATACAGTATGTATGGAAGATCTGATAAAGACTTTCACAGTCTGGGACCTCTTACAGTTCTGCTCCATCTTCCTTTTTCGTATCAATTCAACTGTGTTCAGTTGCCTTTCATTCTTAGAACTGTGCACATATTTATTTGAGGATGTTCTCCTGTCCCAGCTTAGAAGGGGCTGCAGAGTTGACTGCATATTGGCTGCAAATGCGTCTTTTCTTCCACTTTTCATAGGCTTGATTGCTACCTGTCATTACCATCAGTGCATAATTGCACCAGCCCTATCATCCAACCTTAAACAGACATATTTACACCTCTACACAATTCCATTACATGCCCTGATCAAACATGACCTACGGTATGTGCAGGGCCATCTTAACAGCAGTGTGGGCCCCTGGGCAACGCAATGCACTGGGGCCCTTACCCATTCTCCCCTCCTAGGAGTGGGGGGTGCTATCAGCAGCAGCTTTAATGTCCCACGGGTGGCAGGGGGTGCTCTATCTTCCATTCAACATGTAGGACCTGGAGCAGTAACTTCTGCTAATTACTCCTTTACTGCAGAGGTGGTGGGAGGGAGAACACTAACGTGTGGAAGGGGGCACTGAGCTGAATGAAGGGTCCCTTGTAAATGACTTCCAGGGAGGTAGGGGGTGTTTTATACGCAGGGGAGGGTTGGATAATGGAGTGGACTTAATATTCGTTATTTTCTGGTGGAAGGGCAGCTTGTTTGACTGCAGATATCACCATTATCAGGAAATAGATTTCGGTACTTATGTAGTATCTGGGCATCCGATACAGAAATCGGATCGCATCGCATCGCATGCGACCAAATCTTATGCGATGCGATGGTCAAGATTTTTCCATAGGATTCAATGTTAAAATGGTCTGAGTCCATTTTAACATAGAATTCAATGGGAAAAAGGGGTCCTTTTCCTTTCCCCACTATCCAAGTGGGCATGGAGTTGGATATAAACCTGTGGCGAGCGTAGCGAGCCACCGAGCCCGAAGCGTGGCGAGCGGACACAGAATACTTTTTAAGAAATATGCGTTCGCTCGCCACGCTTCGGGCTCGGTGGCTCGCTGCGCTCGCCACGCTATATAAAATCAACTCTATGCCCACTTGGATAGTGGGGAAATGAACAGGACCTTCTTAACATTGAATCCTATGCAAAATCGCATCGCATCGCATCGCATTGCATCTGATTGTATGCCTTAAGGTAAGGCATACAATCACAAAATCGGACACCCAGATACTACATAAGTACCTAGATTTCTTAGCCTTCAATAGTATAAAAACCTAGAGTCCCAACTTTCAGGAGGTGCTGGGAACTTGGGGATCAGAGATCAGGAGCCAGAGCAAAAATAACAAAAATATAAAACTGCACACCAGACGTTTGGAGCTGGAGCAGGGACCAGCTGCTGGAAGGCTGATATCTCTGGTTCTGGGCATGACAGAGACAAGCCCCTAGTGTTGACAGAAAGGGGAGAGTCCCAGCTTTTGGAATATACTCTCAGAAAAACTCTAAGTCAGAGAGAATCTGAGAAATATGACTGGGAATTGCATTTAACAGGTCGGATGTGGAATGCTGCTTTGAAGTTGGATATCTCCAGTTCCCCAGGGCCGATTTTCAAAATTCTGGTATCCCTGGAAAAAGGGGATCCTCAGCTATCAGCATAGGGCCCTTATACACCTGGGGCCCCTGGGCAAGTGCCCATTAAGCCCATACGAAAAGACGGCCCTGGGTATGTGAGATGGTCACATAACAGCCCAGTTACACCCCTTCAGTTACACAAATAAGATATGGGGGGAGATTTCTCAAAGTGCGAAGATAGATAAACTACAAACCAATCCGCTCCTAACTGGCAAGTTACAGACTGTGGCCGGTATGTATCAAACGGAAAATGCAATAAAGCAGCATGTTTTCAGGGTTTTTACCGTATTATTTAATTTATAAATGCTGGACCTCAGCGTTTCGGCCACAGAGGGTACCAGCTTTTTCTGGCATTACCCTATAGATGCCAATGTGTTTCTTTTCACATACCAAGCAATCCCCCATCACCTGCTGTTTGGGCAGCCTCCTGTTCAGACCCAGTGACTACCTCCGCCCTAGCAGTAGTACTTCCCCTTCCGGGTGTAGGGAAAAGGAGAAGGAGCCCGGGAGTCCTAACAGCCGTCTGCAGCAGGAGACTCGCCAGGACCCTCTTATCCGGCACCAGCTGCTTTGCAAAGGACAGCTCTTTTCTCAAGATGTCCTTTGCAATACTACTCACATATGTTAGTAAACATGTGATGTGTGGGGGGATGTACGTTAATTACTTAGTACATCCTTCCCTCTGACAGGTGGCAAATGTTTAATTCTGTATTAGCCCACCATGTCTTAAATGTTTTGCTACTCCTTGAGGTTGGAATTTTATATAGACCATTGAATTGGGTCCACCTTTCCCCTTGTATTGTCTATTGCCTGTTAAATGCTGATATATTGCATATTGTACAGAACAGCAAAATGATTGGTACATATTGCATAATATTTGTAATATTAAAAGTCTGATAGATGCTTATTGTGTATTTTGCTTCCTAGGAAAAGCAAGCCCGGATCACCATTTTATACTTGCCATTCTATGGTATTCTCCTGGATAATATGCCTCGTATATTTATGAAGGACTTTTTCCCATTTTCAATAAATACATCCAACCAGGTAAACCTAACAAGTAATCATGCCAGGCTGTTTTAGCATGCATGCCATATATTACTAGGGTTGCAGGGCAATCTATGCTGAAAAGAAACCACATAATCCCAATATGTTATATCCCCACCAATTTAATTACTAGTCCATTCATTTATGTTCAGACCCGCCTAGCACTGATAAAAGGGATCCCCAGTCAATGTGTTAATCAGGGTGTGACAGGCATTGCTGCTAGTCGGTGGCATACTACAGTATAATACTGACACCCAGTGGGTATCAAAGAGAGACATCCCAGCCTTTAGTTTGCAACTCCACGGTTGGTGATAACTTTATAAAAGTTATTATTTTATTGTAAAAATTTACTTCTGATTCTTCCCCTCCTGATGAAAAATGATGTATTTAAAACGTGTATATATTCGTAAAACTTTATACGTATATTAAAAAATATTGATAATTTACTAAGGTGGGAGTTCTATTGAAGCTGGGATATTGCTAGGGCAATCATAGAATCAGATTCAATCTAGTATACCAGAAGGTGCTAAATAAGAAGCAGATTCTGATTGGTTGCCCATAGCAACATTACATCTTCAGTAAAACTCCCATCTCTAGTAAACAAACTCCTTCATCTAAAAAGAAATAAATAGATAGGAAAATGGGTTTAATAATGTGGGACATGTATATAATGAATAAATGCTGTATAACTGAAACCTGTGACAGCCTCTGATGCTATGCTAATGGCCACTAACAGCCTCCTACATTGTCCTTTTGGCCCCCTGCTCAGGATGATTTCCTCTCTCTCACGCACATCACATATCTCACACACTGCAGAATTAACATTTAATCCTGCTGCAGTGCTTCTGATTACATTTATCAGCAAAGTTATGAATGGATTATTAATGCGTGACTTCATGGTAAGAAATCGAAGCTTATTGAGGGCCAGATGCACTAAGCTTTGAAAGTGATAAATTGGAGAGTGATAAACAGCCAGCCAATCAGCTCCTACCTGCCATGTCACCGACTGTGTTTGAAAACTGTCAGACAGGAGCTGATTGGTTGGTTGTTTATCACTCTCCATTTTATCCCTTTTGAAGCTTAGTGCATCTGGCCCCCTAAATCTGCTCCTATGTTTGCAAGAAAAAAAGGCATAATTTCTGAAACCAGGCACAAATGGTGGATACTGTTTAGTAGACGGCCATCAAAGAGCCATACTTTCAGCCCTCCTGACCCTTAATTTCCTCTTTTACTTATTTCCAGCATAGGATATAAGATGGTTGTTCTTGACAGGGCCATTGGGAGGGGAGAGCAAGTGATGCACTGCCCAGAGGTGCAGGGCTCTGGAGCCAGTACCATCGCTGCCCCATTGCATCTGGTCAGTAGGATGCTTGGAACTGCACCTAGGGTTACCACCTCATCCCTTTTGTTCCGGACACATATTAATTATACAGGTTCTGTGGCAGTTTAAAACGAGGTGAAATGGAGTATTGAAGTCACCCAGCCAGCCAGCCACAGAACCTGTGTAATTAATGTGTCCGGAATTAAAGGGATGAGGTGGTAACCCTAACTGCACCTTATGGCCAGCAGCACTGCTCCAGGCATACAACCTGCTGTGTGCAGAGCCATCTGAAGTGTCTGGGCAGCTGTAGAGTACACTTACACCTGTTTGGGGGCGGAGCCGCTACACAGCATTGGCCACTTGGGAGTCCCGCTCCAACACTGGTCTTTCAAATAAGACATTGTGAGTACAGCAGTAACAGTCCCTCTGATGCTTATTAAAAGTGTAATTATGTGTTTACACCAGTCAGACAGTCACATTGGGTCAAGCTGTGTGGGCTGTCATATTTGACCCAGTTTTCTTTTCTCACCTTTGCTATAGTAATAAAGGTTACTTCAAGTGTAAAACTAAACATGAGCACATTTCCTTCTTGCGGAATAAATGGCATCTATTTTTAATTGAGTTTGCCACCTTTTGGCTCTATTAAATAATCCAACATGTATAGAAATACACACTTAAATACACTGTGAATACAAGAAGATGCTGACACCATGTCTTTTTTATTGCATTACTAAATTTTTAGATTAGCCTCTTGGTGCTAGACTCATACATAATAAATTCACAAAACACTGTATGAATATGAATAAGAATTTTCTTATAGTATAGTAAAACAATGTCACTTCCATTATTTTTTTTACTTATTTTGAGGTAACTAGAATGCAGGCTAAACAAACCATTTAATTAAGTTAAATAATTTAAAAAGCAACAACATTAATATGTCATTACTGGTAAGACCGCTCGAAGCAAAAGCTCGACAGCTAGTCTGCTACCTTCTGTGTTTGTGCGTGTGTGAGAAAGAGATGTAGTTTCACTCTCTGCCAGCAGATGGCAGTGCTTTGGAGACTCTCGGACACTAGACATATATATAAATAGATGATAATTGTTGTTTTCGGTGTTGTTGTTTTTTTAAACAGGGTTCCCGGGATGACCTGAGCACAGCCACACCCTCGCAGAGTCAGTCCGCCATAAAACTCGCTGCATCTGCCGATTCCTCATTTTCTAAAGACGTATTAAATTCCATAGCAGGTAATACAGGAAGCTCTGTATGGGAGGAGATGCCACAATGTATTGAGCGTAACAGAGCGATAGTGCTACTGTGTTAGTGAGTACTGTACTTCATTTCTAGAGAATTGGTATTTTCATTTAAGGGATGTGGCAGTTTACCACCAGGTACAGTAAAAAAATACATGCACAAAACTTATCAGCTATTAAGATGTATTCAGTGGCGTAAGTTCGTTCCAGTTGCCCGGTGGCAAGATATATATAGGTGCCCACACAAACACACACTCCCTATATAACCTTATATAATATATATATTTCTGTATAGATAGATAGATAGATAGATAGATAGATAGAACACATATTTCAGAACTCAGCCACAGAAGCAATATCGTTGGCTTTTAAATAACTGATTTAAACTTGCAGGGGGAGGAGAGGTGCCCCCTTGGGAGCAGGAGCCCGGCGGCAGATGACTCCATTGCCTCCCAGAGTTCTGCCTCTGGATGTATTGATACAGAGCAGTATGGTTCAGAGCTCTGCACTTTTAAATTGATGTACTGTATAATTGACATTTCATTTTCCAATGCATCCATTACCTTGCCATTGATGTTTGTGTGATTTCCTCATGTGTATAGTATACGTGTCCGTGCTGTCCTCTCATCTCATCACTTTACTCCTGCAGCCTTCTCATCCATTGCCATCACTGCAGGGAACAATGCTGACTCCAGGGCGTCTCTGGCCAGCCTGGAATCTATTCCAAGTGCCAATGAGAAAAGTGAGAAAGCTGAAAACTGCGAAAAGGTATACAATGGCATGCACCCATACACCTAATATCATTGTTTTTACCGCTTTTATGGATACCATTATGTTTTTGTTTTGTTTATATTGCAGAAGCCTGACTTTTTTATGTTTAGAAAGATGCAGACCATTTACATAGAATATCCATTTTTGTACCCATCGTAATGAAAAAAGTCCCATCCCAAAGAGGTGTCTGTGTAGATGCATCCTTTGGCTAGGACTACAACCAGAAATTGTGTGGCCTAGTACAAACAAAAAAGCAAGGGCCCCATTCTATACACCCCCTGGAACCCTACCCCACATCACTATAGCCTTGTCTCTCTCATGGGAAGAGACCAATACAAGATTAGGCACCTAGACTAGATAATAGGGTACTTCATTCCTGAAAAATGCCTCACTGGCTAGCTAGCTATCATGTTACCTGGGAACAGCAGTCCAAGATAAAAAGGACCTGGTAAGAACAGGTCTAAAAAATCATAAATCAACATTTATTAATAATCAGAAGATTGAAAAGAATAATGAGACAAAGAGCAGACGGATCTATGAGGTTGTGAACTTGGGACAAAGTTGGCGCCAACTGCAAACACTAAATGCATCTAGAAAGTGTAAAAAAAAAAAACAACTTGCGGTCCAGTAAAATTGGGCATAAATACTGTAATCCTGGGGTTAAAAAACCTGTTCTAATTGGACGACATGGGCATAGGAGATCAATGTGTGTGCACAGGGCTGTCATTAGAAATTGTGGGACTTAGGACTGACAAAATAGGCAGGGCCCCCCTTCTCTTTCTCGAACACCTGCAATTCCTGGTGAGATCTTCTCCTGGTGAGATCGCTAATCCACCTCTACATTGCTTTAAGGCAGTGGTTATCAAACTCGGTCCTCAGGACCCCACACAGTTCACGTTTTCCAGGTGCACATTACTGACTGACACATTTTAAAAGATCCACAGGTGAAACTCATTAGTTCCCTTGATTCTGTGAGGAGATCCGCAACATGCACCGTGTGGAGTCCTGAGGATAGAGTTTGAGAACCTGTGCTTAAAGGGAAACGTGACCTTTGTTTATGACATATTATACTTAATAGACTCCAATTCTGGGCCCCCTTTCTGTCTGGGCCAAAGGCCTGGAGTCCCCACTGTCCCGCCCAGATGGCTGCCCTGGTAGTGAGATGGAATCCAGCAACCTGGACACCCTCAATGGGGGAATGTGTCTGCCCCTTTCGCTTTACCAACTGAGCTTAGTGATCCTGTCTGTGTCATGGATGTATTTCTTGACAGGGTCCATCTATATACCAACTACTGGCAGAGCGCTCTCCAGTAACAGTGGTGAGGTGGAGAGCAGGAGCAGTGTGATTGCCCACAGTAGCAGCGTGTCTCAGCGCTGGTGCAGGGCCGTCTTGACAGCAGTGTGGGCCCCTGGGCAAAGCAATGCACTGGGGCCCTTACCCATTCTCCCCTCCTAGGGGTGAGGGGTGCTATCAGCAGCAGCTTTGATGTCCCACGGGTGGCAGGGGGTTTTCTATCTTCCACTCAACATGTAGGACCTGGAGCAGTAGCTTCTGCTAATTACTCCTTTACTGCACAGGTGGTGGGAGGGAAAACACTAACGTGTGGAAGGGGGCACTGAGCTGAATGAAGGGTCCCTTGTAAATGACTTCCAGGGAGGTAGGGGGTGTTTTATGCGCAGGGGAGAGTTGGATAATGGAGTGGGCTTAATATTCGTCATTTTCCGGTGGAAGGGCAGCTTGTTTGACTGCAGATATCGCCATTATCTGGAAATAGATTTCTTAGCCTTCAATAGTATAAAAACCTAGAGTCCCAACTTTCAGAAGGTGCTGGGAACTTGGGGATCAGAGATCAGGACTGAGCCAGAGCAATCCATTGACAAAAATATAAAACTGTACACCAAATGTTTGGAGCTGGAGCAGGGACCGGCTGCTGGAAGGCTGGAATCTCTGGTTCTGAACATGATAGAGACAATTGGCTAGTGTTCCCAGCTTTTGAAATATATACTTAGAAAAACTCTAAGTCAAAGAGAACCTGAGAAATATGACTGATTTTTCTGACAAATAAGACAGATCTAGCTAGGTCTATATGGCAGTCTGCCCAAAAAGAGTGGGTGGAGTACCTTCAAGAGGTGACCTGCCTGAGGATGGATTCAGGGTCACATAAGTGGTATGCCAATTCTGATCGAACTGGGAAGTTTTTGGCCCACTTAATGAAGCAGGAGAGCCCGTCCAATATTATACCTATGATTAAGTTAGAATCAGGCGAAGAGGTGATTAAAACCCCTGAGATCACAGAGCTCTTCTCTACGCATTTGGTAGAGGTTTACAAATCTAAATTAAATTGTAGCAATGTAGAAATCTGTGAATATCTGGCGCGGCTGGAACTCCCAAATTTGTTGCCCACCTCAAGAGATATACTGGAGGCCCCCCTGTCCGTCGAGGAAGTGATAGTGGCTGTTAACTCTTTCCCAGGGGGTAAAGCCCCCGGCCTGAATGGTCTTCCCGGGGAGGTGTATCAGAAATATATTAATAAACTAGGCCCGCAGCTGTTGAAGGTTTTTCAGCACATGGAGGCAGAGGAGTGTATACCTCAGTCAATGACCGAGGCTGCAATAATTATGATTCCTAAGAGCGGGAAAAACCCAACCCGAGTTGACTCATACAGGCCTATCTCACTAATAACGGCGGATGCAAAGATATATGCCAAAATACTAGCAACCAGACTCCAGAAAGTAATACATCAAGTGGTCCACCCCGATCAAACAGGATTTATGGTAGGGAAGTCCACTACGATGAATCTCAGAAGGGCATACACTTACCTTCAGGGTGTTGAGCTAGGGGGGTCAAAATTTCGGTATTTGGGAATTTGTTTTGCCAGGAATTCAGTGGATTTTATTTCCGACAATCTAATCCCGTTTATTAAAGAATTTAAGACGAAGTGCAGAAGCTGGTCCAGATTCCAGATTTCACAAATTGGCCGGGTCAATCTGGTCAAGATGGCAATATTGCCTAAGTTTTTGTACATCGCCCAACACTCCCCTGTTTTTATTAAGGATGAGTACTTCAGGAAGATAAAGAGCATAGTCTCCACATTTATTTGGAGGGACAAATCGCCTAGAGTCAGAATGGATATTATGTGCCAGGATAGGGAAAGTGGTTGACTGGTCCTTCCAGACTTTAAAATATACTATATGGCCGCACAGATGGTACAAATATGTGCGTGGGTTAGGCCAGGGGAGGACTCGGTAGAATTACGAAGCCTTGTGGAGTGTGTGGATCCAGACTTCTCTCCTCTCCAAAGACTGTTTGTGAGGGGGCTCCGTCGTGACCTCCCCCCTATAATTAGTCAAGCGGTTAAAGTATGGAGATGGTCCTGTAAATTAACAAAAGCTGTTGGTCTGGACCCAGACACCCCCTGCCGGGAATGAGGGAACTCAAGGAACAACAAGGAGGGGTAGTATGGAATTCATATGGAATTACTAATATAGGTCAATGGTGCCAAGATGGGGGGGTTAAATCTTTTTCCCAGTTACAAGCAGAGTTTAGCTTACCTAAGGAAGTATTTTTTAGATACTTACAAGTAAGAAGCGCCTTGACCTTTTGTTGCAAGGCAGAAATGTGGGAGGTGGAGGAGGCCCCATGTAAAATATTTATTAAACAACTAGCGAAGGGGAAGCGAATGTCTAAAATGTATCAGTACCTACACTCTTTTACTCAATTCGAGGAGTTAGGGGCCTTACGGGAAAAATGGACCGAGGATATCCCCCAGCTGGATGAGAACAGGTGGAGGGTGGCCTTGGCAAGCCCTCGGCAGTCGACCAATTTAATGCGGACACAACAGGTCCAATTTAATATTCTGCATAGGACCTATATTACACCGGTCAAAATGAAAAAAATATTCCGGCTCAGCGTCCGATGGTTGTCCTAAATGCGGAGTAGGGCCGGCCACATTTGACCACTTACTGTGGAGTTGCAGGGAGGTTAGCAGGTTTTGGGATGAAATAAAGGAAACCCTAGCCCAGTTAGGGGTCCCGAGAGTAGCTCTGAATAAAATAAATCTGGTCCTAGGTATATGGAGGGAAGGGGTAATTAATTGCAAGATGAGGCAGCTGGTAAAAAGCCTTGCGGCCCTAGCTAAGGTAATAATAGCCCGACGGTGGATGTCCCCCCTGGCTCCGCTCCATGGAGAATGGGTCAACTTGGTAAATCAGACCAGTGAACATGAAAAATACGTATATGCATCCAGGGGCTCGTTTATTAAGTACCAGGGTATATGGGGCCACTGGAACAGGTCAGTCAACTACAGTGTACATAATAGTGAGAGGGCAAATATTTAAGCACTTTTCTTTTCTTTTTTTTTCGAGAGGTATGGGTAAGGGGGGATCTCCCGATATACACAGAGCGGGGCTGATTTGCCCTATAATATAAGTAAATTGTTTAGACATGCACTTTGTACACGTTGGGAGGAGTCAGCGCATGTAAGTACAAGAGGTGACTCCACATTAAGAAATCACAGAAGGAACGTTAGATTGTATACCTAGCTGCTAATAGTGCTCATCGACACATGGGGAATGTAATCCAATGTAGGCACGGCACAAAGTCACGGATAATGATTGAATAGGATCACATTAATACAAACTTTTTTTTTTCTTTTTTTTTGTTTTTTCTCTTTCTCTTTTTCCTCTTGGTTATCAGTAACACGGCAACAGTGGCAAAACCGTGCTGGTAGACAGGGCACGGTATGTAATAGTCCGGTCGGAAGTATATATAATCGTAAAGTGGGCGAAACCTCAGGGAGATTTAAATAAATAGGACTAGTAGGGAAGCAGGAGCTATAACGTCGAGCTAAGAGATGGGATGGGGAATGGGCTTTGTGCAATAGACAAGGAAGAGGGATGTTGGTAGAGGAGGAGGGGTCTCTCAGGTTTAATGAGGGATACAGGGCTGTGAACGTGTCTATGTATATGTCTATGTCTTTGTTTATGTTTTACTTGAGTGTGGGTAAGAGGAACGTAATAACGTTGTTTCTGTGTAAATATTGGAATTACCCACTTGATGTGTTGAATGTGTATGTCTTGTTTTGATATTGAAAAATTAAATAAAGACGCAATATAAAAAAGAGAAATATGACTGGGAATTGCAATTAACAGGTTGAATGTGGACTGCTGCTTTGAAGTTGGATATCTCCAGTTTCCCAGGGCCGATTTTCAAAATTCTGGTATCCATGGAAAAAGGGGATCCTCAGCTATCTGCATAGGGCCCTTATACACCTGGGGCCCCTGAACAAGTGCCCATTAAGCCCATATGAAAAGACAGCCCTGCGCTGGTGGTAGAGAGGACATGACCTGCTTCCTGTCTTGCCAAAGCTACTGGATCTGCAGCATGGTGTCGAAATTCTCCAGCTGCCCAGAAGCCCCATGGCTTCTGGAGCCTCAGTGTAGCTGTGGGGAGTCTAAGCTCCCCACAACTACACTGAGGCCCCAGAAGCAATTCACATTTATCTTCTGTTGGATGACCTGCAAGCTTCCAATAGATCGTTATCTACCTTTTGGCCAGGTCTGGTTTACACTATCACTTTACTACTCCATACTTGTCTACTCTCCTTCCTTTACCCACAGTAGAGTTTCCAGATCTCCCGCTGCACACCAGCTGCCCTGTTAAGTGGCAAGATGAGTGGATCATACAGGGTGGCGGTGGTGGTTTAACAAGCACCAGCCGGCGGGGGGGGGGGGGGGGGTTAATGCCACTTACCGCCAGGCGGAACTTCTTACAAGGAGGATAAAAATGAAGTTAGCTGAAATTTACCTTCAAACTTTTTTTTTTCCAATTGGCTGTTGTCAGTATGTTACATGTAATCATACCAAAAAGCTGTGGTTAGGAAATAGGTTCCACAGCTCACAAATCTAGCCTCCCAACAAGCCTCACAAGTCTGTCCTCCCAGCAAGCCTCACAAGCCTGGTCTCACAAGTCTGGCCTCTCAACAAGCCTCACAATTCTGGCCTCTCAACAAGCCTCACAAGCCTGGTCTCACAACAAGCCTCACAAGCCTGGTCTCACAACAAGCCTCACAAGCCTGGTCTCACAACAAGCCTCGTCTCACAACAAGCCTCACAAGCCTAGCCTCACAACAGGCCTCATAACATGCCTCACAAGCCTGGCCTCACAACAAGCCTCACAAGCCTGGCCTCACCAGCCTGGTCTCACAAGAAGCCTCACAAGCCTGGCCTCACAAGAAGCCTCACAAGCCTGGTCTCACAACAGGCCTCACAACAAGCTTCACAAGCCTGGGCTCACAACAAGCCTCTCAAGCCTGGCCTCATAAGCCTGGCCTCACAACACGCCTCACAAGCCTGGTCTCACAACAGGCCTCACAAGCCTGGCCTCACAACAAGCCTCACAAGCCTGGCCTCACAACAAGCCTCACAAGCCTGGCCTCACAACATGCCTCACAAGCCTGGCCTCACAACATGCCTCACAAGCCTGGCCTCACAACAGGCCTCACAAGCCTGGCCTCACAACAAGCCTCACAAGCCTGGCCTCACAACACGCCTCACAAGCCTGGTCTCACAACAGGCCTCACAAGCCTGGCCTCACAACAAGCCTCACAAGCCTGGCCTCACAACAAGCCTCTCAAGCCTGGCCTCACAACAAGCCTCTCAAGCCTGGCCTCACAACAGGCCTCACAAGCCTGGCCTCACAACAAGCCTCACAAGCCTGGCCTCACAAGCCTGGCCTCACAACAAGCCTCACAAGCCTGGCCTCACAACAAGCCTCTCAAGCCTGGCCTCACAACAAGCCTCTCAAGCCTGGCCTCACAACAAGCCTCTCAAGCCTTGCCTCACAACAAGCCTCACAAGCCTGGCCTCCCAACAAGCCTCACAAGCCTGTCCTCCCAGCAAGCCTCACAAGCCTGGTCTCACAAGTCTGGCCTCTCAACAAGCCTCACAAGTCTGGCCTCTCAACAAGCCTCACAAGCCTGGTCTCACAACAAGCCTCACAAGCCTGGTCTCACAACAAGCCTGGTCTCACAACAAGCCTCACAAGCCTGGCCTCACAACAGGCCTCACAACATGCCTCACAAGCCTGGCCTCACAACAAGCCTCACAATCCTGGCCTCACATCAGGCCCCACAACACGCCTCACAAGCCTGGCCTCACAAGAAGCCTCACAAGCCTGGTCTCACAACAGGCCTCACAAGCCTGGGCTCACAACAAGCCTCTCAAGCCTGGCCTCATAAGCCTGGCCTCACAACATGCCTCACAAGCCTGGCCTCACAACAGGCCTCACAAGCCTGGCCTCACAACAGGCCTCACAAGCCTGGCCTCACAACAGGCCTCACAAGCCTGGCCTCACAACAAGCCTCACAAGCCTGGCCTCACAACAAGCCTCACAAGCCTGGCCTCACAGCAAGCCTCACAAGCCTGGCCTCACAACAAGCCTCACAAGCCTGGCCTCACAACAAGCCTCTCAAGCCTGGCCTCACAACAAGCCTTTCAAGCCTGGCCTCACAACAAGCCTCTCAAGCCTGGCCTTACAACAAGCCTCACAAGCCTGGCCTCCCAACAAGCCTCACAAGCCTGTCCTCCCAGCAAGCCTCACAAGCCTGGTCTCACAAGTCTGGCCTCTCAACAAGCCTCACAAGTCTGGCCTCTCAACAAGCCTCACAAGCCTGGTCTCACAACAAGCCTCACAAGCCTGGTCTCACAACAAGCCTCGTCTCACAACAGGCCTCACAAGCCTAGCCTCACAACAGGCCTCATAACACGCCTCACAAGCCTGGCCTCACAACAAGCCTCACAATCCTGGCTTCACAACAGGCCTCACAACACGCCTCACAAGCCTGGCCTCACAAGCCTGGTCTCACAACAAGCCTCTCAAGCCTGGCCTCATAAGCCTGGCCTCACAACACGCCTCACAAGCCTGGTCTCACAACAGGCCTCACAAGCCTGGCCTCACAACAAGCCTCACAAGCCTGGCCTCACAACAAGCCTCACAAGCCTGGCCTCACAACAAGCCTCACAAGCCTTGCCTCACAACATGCCTCACAAGCCTGGCCTCACAACAAGCCTCACAAGCCTGGCCTCACAACAAGCCTCACAAGCCTGGCCTCACAACAAGCCTCACAAGCCTGGCCTCACAACAGGCCTCACAAGCCTGGCCTCACAACAAGCCTCACAAGCCTGGCCTCACAACAAGCCTCACAAGCCTGGCCTCACACCAAGCCTCACAAGCCTGGCCTCACAACAAGCCTCACAAGCCTGGCCTCACAACAAGCCTCTCAAGCCTAGCCTCACAACAAGCCTCTCAAGCCTGGCCTCACAACAAGCCTCTCAATCCTGGCCTCACAACAAGCCTTTCAAGCCTGGCCTCACAACAAGCCTCTCAAGCCTGGCCTTACAACAAGCCTCACAAGCCAGGCCTCCCAATAAGCCTCACAAGCCTGTCCTCCCAGCAAGCCTCACAAGCCTGGTCTCACAAGTCTGGCCTCTCAACAAGCCTCACAAGTCTGGCCTCTCAACAAGCCTCACAAGTCTGGCCTCTCAACAAGCCTCACAAGCCTGGTCTCACAACAAGCCTCACAAGCCTGGTCTCACAACAAGCCTCGTCTCACAACAGGCCTCACAAGCCTAGCCTCACAACAGGCCTCATAACACGCCTCACAAGCCTGGCCTCACAACAAGCCTCACAATCCTGGCTTCACAACAGGCCTCACAACACGCCTCACAAGCCTGGCCTCACAAGAAGCCTCACAAGCCTGGTCTCACAACAAGCCTCTCAAGCCTGGCCTCATAAGCCTGGCCTCACAACACGCCTCACAAGCCTGGTCTCACAACAGGCCTCACAAGCCTGGCCTCACAACAAGCCTCACAAGCCTGGCCTCACAACAGGCCTCACAAGCCTGGCCTCACAACAAGCCTCACAAGCCTGGCCTCACAACAAGCCTCACAAGCCTTGCCTCACAACATGCCTCACAAGCCTGGCCTCACAACAAGCCTCACAAGCCTGGCCTCACAACAAGCCTCACAAGCCTGGCCTCACAACAAGCCTCACAAGCCTGGCCTCACAACAGGCCTCACAAGCCTGGCCTCACAACAAGCCTCACAAGCCTGGCCTCACAACAAGCCTCACAAGCCTGGCCTCACACCAAGCCTCACAAGCCTGGCCTCACAACAAGCCTCACAAGCCTGGCCTCACAACAAGCCTCTCAAGCCTAGCCTCACAACAAGCCTCTCAAGCCTGGCCTCACAACAAGCCTCTCAATCCTGGCCTCACAACAAACCTTTCAAGCCTGGCCTCACAACAAGCCTCTCAAGCCTGGCCTTACAACAAGCCTCACAAGCCAGGCCTCCCAATAAGCCTCACAAGCCTGTCCTCCCAGCAAGCCTCACAAGCCTGGTCTCACAAGTCTGGCCTCTCAACAAGCCTCACAAGTCTGGCCTCTCAACAAGCCTCACAAGTCTGGCCTCTCAACAAGCCTCACAAGCCTGGTCTCACAACAAGCCTCACAAGCCTGGTCTCACAACAAGCCTCGTCTCACAACAGGCCTCACAAGCCTAGCCTCACAACAGGCCTCATAACACGCCTCACAAGCCTGGCCTCACAACAAGCCTCACAATCCTGGCTTCACAACAGGCCTCACAACACGCCTCACAAGCCTGGCCTCACAAGAAGCCTCACAAGCCTGGTCTCACAACAAGCCTCTCAAGCCTGGCCTCATAAGCCTGGCCTCACAACACGCCTCACAAGCCTGGTCTCACAACAGGCCTCACAAGCCTGGCCTCACAACAAGCCTCACAAGCCTGGCCTCACAACAGGCCTCACAAGCCTGGCCTCACAACAAGCCTCACAAGCCTGGCCTCACAACAAGCCTCACAAGCCTGGCCTCACAACAAGCCTCACAAGCCTGGCCTCACAACAAGCCTCACAAGCCTGGCCTCACAACAAGCCTCTCAAGCCTGGCCTCACAACAAGCCTCTCAAGCCTGGCCTCACAACAAGCCTCTCAAGCCTGGCCTCACAACAAGCCTCACAAGCCTGGCCTCCCAACAAGCCTCACAAGCCTGTCCTCCCAGCAAGCCTCACAAGCCTGGTCTCACAAGTCTGGCCTCTCAACAAGCCTCACAAGTCTGGCCTCTCAACAAGCCTCACAAGCCTGGCCTCACAACAGGCCTCACAACACGCCTCACAAGCCTGGCCTCACAACAAGCCTCACAATCCTGGCCTCACAACAGGCCTCACAAGCCTGGCCTCACAAGAAGCCTCACAAGCCTGGTCTCACATCAAGCCTCACAAGCCTGGTCTCACAACAAGCCTCTCTAACCTGGCCTCATAAGCCTCGCCTCACAACAAGCCTCTCAAGCCTGGCCTCACAACAAGCCTCTCAAGCCTGGCCTCACAACAAGCCTCTCAAGCCTGGCCTCACAACAAGCCTCACAAGCCTGGCCTCCCAACAAGCCTCACAAGCCTGTCCTCCCAGCAAGCCTCACAAGCCTGGTCTCACAAGTCTGGCCTCTCAACAAGCCTCACAAGTCTGGCCTCTCAACAAGCCTCACAAGCCTGGCCTCACAACAGGCCTCACAACACGCCTCACAAGCCTGGCCTCACAACAAGCCTCACAATCCTGGCCTCACAACAGGCCTCACAAGCCTGGCCTCACAAGAAGCCTCACAAGCCTGGTCTCACATCAAGCCTCACAAGCCTGGGCTCACAACAAGCCTCTCTAACCTGGCCTCATAAGCCTCGCCTCACAACACGCCTCACAAGCCTGGCCTCACAACAAGCCTCACAAGCCTGGCCTCACAACAAGCCTCACA
Source organism: Crinia signifera (assembly GCF_055691185.1). Lineage (NCBI taxonomy): Eukaryota > Metazoa > Chordata > Amphibia > Anura > Myobatrachidae > Crinia > Crinia signifera. The sequence goes on from NC_139219.1 coordinate 262,445,955, forward strand.
AGCCTGGCCTCACAACAAGCCCCACAAGCCTGGTCTCACAACAGGCCTCACAAGCCTGGCCTCACAACAGGCCTCACAAGCCTGGTCTCACAACAGGCCTCACAAGCCTGGCCTCTCAACAAGCCTCACAAGCCTGGTCTCACAGCAAGCCTCAAAAGCCTGGTCTCACAACAAGCCTCACAAGTCTGGCCTCACAACAGGCCTCACAACACGCCTCACAAGCCTGGCCTCACAACAAGCCTCACAATCCTTGCCTCACAACAGGCCTCACAACACGCCTCACAAGCCTGGCCTCACAAGAAGCCTCACAAGCCTGGTCTCACATCAAGCCTCACAAGCCTGGGCTCACAACAAGCCTCTCTAACCTGGCCTCATAAGCCTCGCCTCACAACACGCCTCACAAGCCTGGTCTCACAACAGGCCTCACAAGCCTGGCCTCACAACAAGCCTCACAAGCCTGGCCTCACAACAAGCCTCACAAGCCTGGCCTCACAACAAGCCCCACAAGCCTGGTCTCACAACAGGCCTCACAAGCCTGGTCTCACAACAGGCCTCACAATTCTGGTCTCACAACAGGCCTCACAAGCCTGGTCTCACAACAGGCCTCACAAGTCTGGGCTCACAACAAGCCTGGACTCAGAAGCCTGGCCTCACAACAAGCCTCACAACAAACCTTATAGGCTGGCCTTACAACAAGCCTCACAACAAACCTTATAGGCTGGCCTTACAACAAGCCTCACAAACCTTTCCCTCACAGCAAGCCTCACACACCTGGCCTCACAGCAAGCCTCCCACACCTGGCCTCATAACAAGCCTCACAATAAGCTGACTGAATCTATGTCCATACAGTATTTGTGCATTCCTGTGTAGTTGCAGGAAGTGCTGCCTTATTCATGTAGTGTCTGTAGTGTATTGCTTTAATGGGCTGTTTCACTTGGTTTTCATTTTATGAATGATTTCACCTATCTCCATTTCCCAGAGACGTAACACATTGTAGTACAGAACACTAGTCCCGCTGTTTAGGGCTGACTGCTACTGCTGAACTTACTCCACGGCTCCTGGGATCCTAGCTGGAAATAGTTATACTCATAGCAAATAATGGGATTCCCTGGCTTCAGCCTCCACTACAGTGTCTGCTACTGTAACTGATTATAAAATGCAATACTATGATACCAATTGTTATATTCTGTGTAAGCAGTGTTTAGCGGGACTCAGACCTGTGCAGAGGGATTAGCAGCTCAATTGTGTGTTACTGGGTTCTTAAGAAATACCAGGGGAGTCTGGAAAATAATTGCAGTTGCGTCTCCTACCTTTTAATAGGAGGGGGACTGCAGCACCGTGGTGGGTTTTACCTGGGGGGGGGGGGGGGGGGGGTGCGTGCAGTCCTGCAGCCCATAGGTAAAGGCCACCACTGATTACAGTGAATAAGCCCAGATATGAGATATATTTTAGTTTTCTCCTTTATTTAGGAGTAGTATATAGTACTAGGAGATGTTTTTTGTTTGGGTCCCGCACTGGATACTGGATAGTTTAGTGAGTGGAGTGAATAATTTGACATATAGTACTAGGTCAGGTAGCCGCATCATGGCCGTCTTAGCAGTATTGAAGGCCCTGGGCAAAATAAAGCACTGGGGGCCTCTACCTACCCATTCGTAGTAATAATAAAAAAAAAAAGTCTTAACACCCCTTTACATGCTTCCATACAGTGAATGGATGGCCACACTCTGATTGGTGAAGTGTTTAATTCACAATCAGAGCGGCTAGGAAGCATTCTCTTCATGCCTCCCAAGTAGCTCCAGCCAGGAGAACTAGCTTACCCCTATTCAAGGGCCCCAAAAATTGAGCTGCCCAGTGCGCCCATATGTGAAGATGGCCCTGCGCCACGTGCAGCTGCTTTGTTACATAGTAGTGTGGTAAGTGATATCTGTTCCTTCATTCTACAGATTACAAGGCCGCTCTCTCTAATTGGCTCATCCCTTCGCTTTGACAAGCTGGACCACACCGAAACGAAATGTCTTCTCATGTGTTTCCTGCATATTATGAAAATGATATCCGAGGGTAACCAATAAACATGTTTTCAATGTCTGGCACAGGAACATGCAGAGCTGAGGTGTAATCCATCCACTTCTGTTTACAGAGACATTGGTCACGTACTGGCAGAGGGCTCCGAACACTGAGATCTATGATTTCTTCAGCATTTTGGAGTAAGTTACTGCTGTCCTGATTACAGCTTGGCTGGAAAATGATGTGGAAGCTGGTTTAACCACCCACAATAGACAGCTCATACACAAGGCTTTGTGATTACTACAGTAGAGATTCTAGAATCTAACGTATTTATTCAAACACATGGAGAACATTGACTTCTACATAGTTTATGAACCCCCTTATTCCATTCATAGTTTAATGCTATGTACACATGATGCGATTAGACGGCCACCCATATTGTTAAGATATTGAGGTCCGCAAGGACCTGACAGAGTGCCGGCATCAGCCGACATGCGACGAATGATACGGGGAGGAATGGGTGCCATGCTGCATACTCCATGGCAAGAATTACTGCTCCAACGTCTGTCACAGCAACCATAACGTGCATATTATTTCTGTAACAGTTGTAACTGTTACCGTAACATGCATATTATTTCTGTAACAGTTGTAACTGTTACCGTAACGTGCATATTATTTCTGTAACAGTTGTAACTGTTACCGTAACGTGCATATTATTTCTGTAACAGTTGTAACTGTTACCATAACGTGCATATTATTTCTGTAACAGTTGTAACTGTTACCGTAACGTGCATATTATTTCTGTAACAGCTGTAATAGTTACCGTAACGTGCATATTATATCTGTAACAGCTGTAATAGTTACCGTAACGTGCATATTATTTCTGTAACAGTTGTAACTGTTACCGTAACGTGCATATTATTTTTGTAACAGCTGTAACAGTTACCGTAACGTGCATATTACTTCTGTAACAGTTACCGTAACGTGCATATTATTTCTGTAACAAGTGTTACAGTTACAGTAACATGCATATTATTTCTGTAACAGCTGTAATAGTTACCGTAATGTGCATATTATTTCTGTAACAGCTGTAACAGTTACCGCAACAAGCATATTATTTCTGTAACAGCTGTAATAGTTACCGTAATGTCTATATTACTTCTGTAAAAGCTGTAATAGTTACCGTAACGTGCATATTATTTCTGTAACAGCTCTAACAGTTACCGTAATGTGCATATTATTTCTGTAACAGCTGTAATAGTTACCGTAACATGCATATTATTTCTGTAACAGCTGTAACAGTTACCGTAATGTGCATATTATTTCTGTAACAGCTGTAATAGTTATCGTAACAAGAATATTACTTCTGTAACAGCTGTAATAGTTACCGTAACATGCATATTACTTCTGTAACAGTTACCGTAACGTGCATATTACTTCTGTAACAGCTGTAATAGTTACCGTAGCATGCATATTACTTCTGTAACAGCTGTAACAGTTACCGTAACATGCATATTACTTCTGTAACAGCTGTAATAGTTACCATAACATGCATATTACTTCTGTAACAGCTGTAACAGATACCATAAGATGCATATTACTTCTGTAACAGCTGTAATAGTTACCGTAACATGCATATTACTTCTGTAACAGCTGTAACAGTTACCGTAACATGCATTCTTGTTACGATAACTATTACAGCTGTTACAGAAATAATATGCACATTACGGTAACTGTTACAGCTGTTATAGAAATAATATGCCTGTTACGGTAACTATTACAGCTGTTACAGAAATAATATGCACATTACGGTAACTGTTAGAGCTGTTACAGAAATAATATTCTGTAGCAGCTGTAACAGTTAGCGTAACATGCATATTACTTCTGCAACACCTAGGGCATCTTTCATGCCAGAGTAACATTAGCTAGATGAATGTAAAACTCCTCTTGTTCTAGGATTATTGGCCCTGTTATTGATTTGCTGTAGTGAAGACTGATGAGACATTTATACATACTGACATTGTAGCATGTTACTGTGCAGAATAAAGACTGCTGCCTACAGTATTTCATATTATTTCAGTTTAAGTATTGTGGATCATTTTATCAATGTATCATTTCTGTAACTAGACAGGGAAACATATACAGCCAATTACATTTGTAACTCATTATTGAAATATTAAATAAACCAGAGTGGATTTACATCCAGGTCTACAAGTTTATTCCTATGTGTCTAATGATAATAATGTTTGTGTTCCCCGTCAGAGTGTGCCTCCAAAACTTCAGGTACCTGGGAAAAAGAAACATTGTAAGGTATTGTACTATTACGTTATTTCCTTTGTGTTCCCAACAATGATGTGTGGTAGGCAGAATCACTTATACTGTACTCTGTATTACATGAGCTGAGATTCTCCTACCATATTTAACTGCATCAATGGCCTGATACTGGTTCACTTGCAAAAGCAAATTATCTCTCTAATGGACAAAAGCATGTGCACTGCAGGTGGGGCAGATGTAACGTGCAGAGAGAGTTAGATTTGGCTGTTGTCTTGTTTCTGTGCACAGTAAATACTGGTTGCTTTTTCTTTTACACTGCAATATAGATATCAGTTGAAGTACAAACTCCACCAAAATCTAACTATCTATATTGCAGTGTAGACATCTAACCCATAATGTGAGTGACAGGTAGTTACCAAGGAGGTATGGCGCAGGCTAGAGACCTATTTAATAGAGTGTGAATATTTAATGGAAATATTTAGTTTATCTATACTTATTATCTATATTAATCATATTTACTAATTATCTATACTAATCATCTTTACTAATTATCTATACCAGGGGTAGTCAACTCCAGTCCTCGAGCGCTACCAACAGTTCGCAGTTTTCAGCTCACCTCACAGGTACACAGGTGCACTCATTACTGACTGACACATTTTAAAAGATCCACAGGTGGAGCTAATTATTTCATTTGCGATTCTGTGAGGAGACATGGAAAACGTTAACTGTTGGGAGCTCTCGAGGCCTGGAGTTGGCTACCCCCGATCTATACTAATAATCTTTACTAATTATCTATACTAATCAAACTTTTGCATGATTTTTTAATAACCTTTTTTTTAAAACAGAAAAATAACAGCGGCTTTCAAACTTGCCCAAACCCCAATGAACAATGGATTACTGAAAGGATCATCTTCCCAAGCCGGCCTTCTGCCACAGTGGTATGGTCTTTATTGCTAGATACTTATTCTGTTTTCCAGTAAACTGCATTATTTAATATTTTACACAAATGTACTAGCACTTATAAAAGGGACTTAAGTTCTTCTCACAACATCTCACGACATTATCGTATACCCCTTTCACACCAAGAAGCAAATTACTGGGTTAAAGCTTTTCAACCCAGTAATTTGCTGAAGAACCCGGGTTTTTCGGTAGTGTGAAAGGGTCAATATAGGTCTTAAATCCCGGCACTCTAACCCTACTCTTGACCAGGTTCGGAGTGCCAGGATTTAAGACCTGTGTTGACCCTTTCACACCACCAAAAAAAACAGGTTTTTCAGCAAATTACCGGGTTGAAAAGCTTTAACCCGGTAATTTGCGGGTGGTGTGAATGGGACCCGGCACTCAAAAATGCCGGGTAATTGGGTGGCCGGTGTGAAAGGGGTATTAGATGATGTCCAAATGACCTCGCCACTAGGTGGCAGGGGCTGGTGAGGTAACGGTGCCATAGTGATGCATGAAACACACCTCTGACTGATATTTTTAGGTTTGTTGTATATTACAGTAGGACAGTTGTTATAGAGTATAGCTGAGCTTTTTGAACAGACAAGTTTTCTTTGCCCTCACAGTTAAACTACATTTTGATCTTGTTCCCACACCCTTTGAAAATAAAAGAAATCTGAGTATATAAAATATTCCAGTTTACAGACAAAAACAAAACAAAAAAAACTTATGCTAGTACTATTGTCAATACATTTTTAGAACAATGAAAAATTATTTAGCAACTGATGGAGACAAATGTATGTAAAACATATTGCTTAGACAGTAAAGATTGGCCCCCTTCAGCTCAGGGCCCCATAGCAGCTGCATTCCTTGCACCTATGGTAGGGTACTTGTGTACAATCACGGCTGCCATCGCATGCCATATGTAGTGGCATGCGATGCGATTTTACCGTGTTTTTATGCATTTTTGTTAAAAATTGCATGCGATCTGATGCGATGCGATGTAATTTTTCACTGAAATTATGGACATAAGTTGAAATCATGTAAAATGCAATCCAAATGTCATTTTTCACACTGTACCACCCCCACTATCAACGCTAACCCGAAGCGTGGCGAGCGCAGCGAGCCCGCAAGGGGTGGCGGTACGCGTCCTACGACCTTTTCATACCCCCACTATCCACGGCGGCGTGGAGTTGAGAATAGAAAGTGTGGCGAGCGCAGCAAGCCACCGAGCCTGAAGCGTGGCGGGCGGACGCGGATACATTCACAGGTATCCTCCGTGTCCCCTCGCGGGCTTCAGAGGTATCCGCGTCCCCTCGCGGGGCTCGCTGCTTACGCCACGCTTCGGGCTCGGGGACGCGGATACCTGTGAAGCCCGCGAGGGGACACGGATACCTGTGAATGTATCCGCGTCCGCCCGCCACGCTTCAGGCTCGGTGGCTTGCTGCGCTCGCCACACTTTCTATTCTCAACTCCACGCCGACGTGGATAGTGGGGGTATGAAAAGGTCGTAGGACGCGTACGGCCGCCCCTCGCGGGCTCGCTGCGCTCGCCACGCTTCGGGTTGGCGTTGATAGTGGGGGTGGTACAGTGTGAAAAATGACATTTGGGGTGCATTTTACATGATTTCAACTCATGTCCATAATTTCAGTGAAAAATGACATCGCATCAGATCGCATGCAATCTCATGCGATCGCATGCGATGCGATGCGATTTTTCCGTATATGATGCCCATCGTGAGAGCCGTGATTGTACACAAGTACCGGTAGTTACGCCCTTGTAGAGTGCTAAGTGGGTAGAGGTGGAGATTGGCTGGGAGCCAGGAAGTGACAGGAGAGCCTTATATCTAGGATGTGGTCACCTGATATAAGGCTCTCGCCTCACCTCATAAGGGAGACAGCTCTGATTTCAGCCTATGTGGAAATTTAAGTCCTGATTAAAGTCTTCTTTGCCAATAATAATAATAATAATAATAATAATAATAATAATAATAATACAAAATAAAATGTTTGCATAGTTACAGTTTATTAAACAATATTGGCAAATGTATAGCATATAAAATATAGAATATGGGAAATATCCTTACAGTGTGGAATGTGGCACTAAATGGTTAATATGGAGACTTTATCAATGGGAAAGCAAGTACATAGCTGTCCCTGTCCATTCCCACAGTGCTGTGTCTGAGCACCTGCTTATAGAATGTGGTTCCCACATTGTAACCCACACTCCTGGCACAGAGACAGAAACAACTGTACACAGGGACACTTGTGTCCAATATAAGTCATACTGTATTTACACAGCTGCACTCGCACATTGTAGCCTGCTTCTCAGTGCTAGTGAGAAGAACAGTAACGGTGACCAATATCCAGAGCCGGCCTTAGGCATAGGCCAACTAGGCAATTGCCTAGGGCATTTGGAATGCCTAGGGGCATCAGCAGCTTCTGCTGATTAAAATGATATGCAGCATGCCTATTTTGTGTGTGTGAGTGAGGCTGTTAGCGTCTGTGCGAGTCCTGTCTGTGGGTGGGTGGGTTGTACAATAGTGTTCGGCATATGTGTAAGGGGCATTATGTGTGTCATGTATAAATGCATTAATAATGTGTGACATGTGTAAGGGCATAATGTGTGTCATGTGTATAAGGGCATTAATAATGTGTGACATATGTGTAAGGGCCATTATTTGTGTCATTATGTGTATGAAGGGCATTAATAAAGGTTGGCATAATGTGTAAGGGGCATTATGGGTATAAGGACATTAATAATGTGTGTCATGTGTAAGGGGCATTACTGTGTGGTATTATCAGGGGTGCCTAGAGAATGGGGTAGGGGGTACAAATTACTCAGGCCAAAGTCTGATGAAAGGGCCCAGTGGGGGCCCCGGGCCCCGTCCCCTTAAGTGACAGCAGCAGCTGCAGCTCTTCTCCTCTATCCAGCACACACTGCTTTGTGCTGGGTTTCAGTGTGGCCATGGAGGTGCTTAAAATACAATATTTTCTCAGGATTTTTTTGGAAGGGTATAATGTGAATAATATGAGGAGTAATGTACATAAGGTAAAGTGGTACTACTGTGTGATGTAACGTGAATAAGGGACACCATCGCATGATATAATGTGAATAAAGTAGCACTACTGTGTGGCATAATTTGAATTGGGGGTACTATTGTGTGGCCATGCCCCTTCCCAGCAAGAACACACCCCTGTTTGGGCTCCGCACCGAATGGGTGCGCTGTTTCTATTTAAAATATTGCGGGTAGGAGCACCAAAATGATGACTGCAATGATGAGGGTTGATGATGCTAAGAAAGGGGAGCAGGGTTAGAGACGGAACTAGTGGCGGTGCTAGGGGGCAACAGTCAAAATCTTGCCTAGGGCATAATTTAGGCTAGGGCCGGCTCTGCCAATATCTGCTATGTACATGTTCATCTCTTTATCCTGTATACATCAAGTACAGTTATAAGCAGTTCTGAATTTAAAGGAAGTTACATTAGGGAGGAGTGTCCATGCACATAACATTTCCATTGACTCATTAGTATAGTTATATTTTCCATCCAAATGACATTACATTTCCAGGGTGTCCACATCCACCATGCCTAGGGGCTAATTCGCATGGTGGTTGAAATACAAATATTAGGTAAAGACATATATGTACAGCATACAAATCCCTCCGGCATATATGACATAGTTGCCTACCCTCCTGTATTCTGTAGGAGACTCCCTGAAATAGCAGCAATCTCCCTCTCTCCCTCATTAGTCTAGCAATCTCCCTCATTTCACCTAGCCCACATTACACTGTTACTTTTTTTGGGGAAAAAGGAATGAGAGACAGATACATTTACATTGTCATCAGCACCATTTCCCAGCACTTTACCAAGTATAGTATCTCTTACTAACTGCATTGGGGCTCATCTACATTTGTATATAAGTAATTTTAGAAGATTCCTCTCAGATGTCGCGGTACACACCCACGCTTCTAGGTGCCACGTTCACAAACTCTTTTCGCAATTTCTCCATATATGGAACTAGACACGCCCTTTGGGCGGAGCATGACACGCCCCTCAATGGGGCGCGGTACAAAATTCTATAACCAACTATAATCTCCCTGAAACTAGTTTTCAAAAGTAGGCAAGTATGATATATGATGCCTGACACAGTTCTTGTGGAATGTAATTGGTTTGCTCCCTGTTTTCACCATATATAATATACATCCACATCTAGTCCTCATCATCTTCAGGACAGAGAGTACATTTGTTCCGAGTTCCCACTTTCCAAGGAGGCTCTTGGACCTGGACATGGCACTAATGTATCACTGATAATTTATTTCTGTATTTAGTCCTGTGTTGAGCAGAGCACTGTATATACTGTACCAGCAGTTAATTATGTAGGCAGTGACCAACCAGGCTCTGTGCTCTGTTTGTGGAAGTGAATGTATAGCAGTAGTCGCTGTTACCAATAGTGGTTCAGCGATGGAGCAGAGTGGAGGTGACGGTCCTTTCTTGGGGTAGTGGTGCAGGTCTCTATAACAGCAGATAAAGCAGTGTACTGTAGTCTTGCAGTCCTCAGTAGCAAAAAGGATATTGTCCTCCACCATGTCGCTCATACAGGGTAGCAAGATGGAGTAGCACATGTGTAGATAGGTAAGGGATTTTTTCTGGAGACTGTGCAGTAGCACCTCCCACTTCTAACATTGTTTACCCATGGATCTCCACTTATAATAATGATTATTTATTATTTAGTGCTCATATAAAATGATGTAAACTGGTATAGGAAAGGAGATACGATCACTAGGTCGATATGCATGAAGGTCGACATGACTGAAGGCCGACAGGGACATTAGATTGACACAATCGTTATGCCAACATGGGGAAGGTTGACAGTCAAAAGGTCTACATGGCCTTTTCACTTTTTGAGCAGACGTGCTGACAGGCAGTATTTGATGTCCTAGTAGTAGTAGTACGTTTATTTATAAGGCGCCACAAAGTGTCCGCAGCACCGTACATAGCAAACAAAAAACAAATTACAAGGTAACGTACAGGGTGTGTTGATAAAATACAGCATAAATAGGGGTATAGCTGGTAGAACTAAAATCAGCATCAGTTCAGAAGTAGGTGTCAAAATAGACTGAAGATGAAGTAGAGGAAGGGAAGAACAGGGCAGGAGCACTGGTGAGGTAAAGAGGTAGAGTGAGTACGTGAGGAAGGAGGGCCCTACTCATAAGAGTTAACTTACTAAAAGAAGGTGGGTGGACGAACGAAAAACAATAGGATAAGTAGGAACGGATGGAGGGGTAGGGTAGGCAGGATAGGAGGAGCGAAAGAGGTTAGTAGGATGAGGGATAGGCTAGTCCGAAGAAGTGGGTTTTGAGGGAGCGCTTGAAGGAGGTAAGGGAATCAGAAAGCCTGATGGGTGGCGGGAGGTTGTTCCAGTGCAGGGGGGCAGCACGAGAGAAGTCTTGGACACGGAGTGGGAGGAGGTGATTAGGTGAGAGGTCAGGCGGCGGTCGGCGGCGGAGCGAAGATGACGGGAGGGAGTGATGCCCACTAAGGCATGGTGGGAGAATAAAATAGTGCTCGAAGCATGGCAAGCATAGCGAAGTGTCCATGTCGACCGTGTGGACATTCGGGATAAAAAGAAGTGAAAAACCCCATGTCGACCTTTTGACTGTTCAAAAGTGTTCAGTGGTAACCGCCACATGTTAAACATGACATTTGGCATGTAGCCCCCTTTTTAAACATTCCCGAAAATCTCATGGCAGGAGCTGAAACAATAGCAGGAGCTGAAAACCTTATCATTATGTACAGTAGCTTTGTATTAGGGATGGCCATCGACCATCAATGATTCTAAATCACTGATGGTTCATGGCAGATGTCGAATACTTTTGCCATCGATGGGGAGAACCAGATGGTTTCCTTCCATTGATGGAACAGCAAAACCATGTTTTGCCTCCGACACCTGTGAAGCCCCGCCCCTGTGTTTTGATTGGCCTATAGGCCAATCAATCAAACACAATGGATGACCATCGATATGTAAAACTTTTTTTTTTTTAAATGAGCCTTATAGTGTGTGGCATAATGTGTAATGGGCATTACAGTGTGTGGTAGAATGTGTAGTAGGCATTACGGTGTGTATGGCATAATGTGTAGTAGCTGTCAGTTCAGAAGTTAGACTGTCTGCACTGGGGGCAGCTATTAAATGGGACTTCTTGCCACCAATATGCCCACAATCCCTCCCTACTCCACACAACTACTAGTGCTTAAGGGGTGGGAGCCCCCAGAAATATCAATGTATGGGGCCCCAAGATTTCTGTTGCCAGCCCTGCCTGTAAGCTGTCCCACTTAGTAAATATGTATACATAATTTAAAAAAATGTCAGTTAGTGGCTTTTTTAGTAATCCATTAAATTGGCTATTATCAAATGACGGCTTATAAGTAATCAATAAAAATAATACAATCAGGCGGAGGACACACACGTTATTTATCTGCCTAGGGTCGCCCTCACCCCTAAATCCGCCCCTGGCTTATGTGAAATGTCTATGAATGTGGACACGCCCTCTAAGCGCCTTCCTGTTGCACAATACTCTTCCTTCTGTTTTGCAGGATGCAGTCAGCACATGATGGACATAAACACCCGAGATCTCAGACTCTTCCTTGTATAAGAGGCAAAAATGCACTTTCCAACCCCAAACTTCTACAGATAATAGAACTGACTACTTCAATATCCAGTAAGTATACGTACCTGTGGTCATTGCAAAATACCTTGGTTTCTGTTTTACCCTTTATTATGCTGTTTGTTTTCCTCAGGTATTAAGGCAATTATGAGTCATGTGCATTGTTAAGCTGGTACACGCCCCCTGCACGTTGACTTCAGTGCAATGTAACAATATATTGTGTCTGCATACAGACCACGTGATCCACCATACCATAACACAATATATCATTACTGGGGTACCACATTGTATGTCACATTGTCGAACCTGACGGGCAGCACATCAGATTCTACCACACAAGTCATCAAGCAAGGAACCGGGGCTACACACTGTTCAATGGTCACTGCCACCTATCACGAATCGCAATATTGATGAACATATAATATATTCTGCTGGTACAGGGGTTGGAGTGGCATTAGCGGTATACAGTGGCGTCACTAGGGTTGGTGTCACCCGGTGTAGAAACTCATGGTGTCACCTAACCCCCCCCCCCCCCCCGCCAACTTTCTGGAAGACGGAGAGTGGATGCTTGTGCGTGCTGAAAAATTGGGGGTGTGGCCTATCAGAAGGGGGCGTGGTCTGTACCATGATTGTATTGTGTACATTTTACTGATTGCAGATTGCACATTGCACATTTTACTGAACTATACCCATTACACTCAACGTAATTCCAATTACACATAATGCCGCACACGTGATGCCAGTTACACATTATGCCCCACACCGCAATGCTAATTACACGATACACCACACTCTGTGATGCTAATTACACATTATGCCGCACACCTTGATACCCATTACACCCCACACTGTGATGGCAATTACCCAATGCTCCCCACACTGTAATGCTCATTACGCCCCATACAATGATTCCCATTACACCGCACAATGTGATGTCCATTAAACATATGCCCCCACAGTGCCAGATACACATATGCCCCCGCAGTGCCAGAGACACATAAGCCCCCACAGTGCCAGATATTCCCCCACAGTGCCAAATACACATATGCCCCCACAGTTCCAGATATGCCACCACAGTGCCAGAAACACATATGCACCACAGTGCCACACATGCCCACACAGAACCAGATATGCCCCCAGTGCCAGATATGCACACACAGTGCAATACATATGTCCCCAGTGCCAGCCATATGCCCCCCAGTGCCACACATGCCCCCACAGTGCCAGGTATGCCACCCACAGTGCCAGTGGCAGCACTGCACAACTCACTGTGCAGTGCTGGCTGGCTGGCCTGCTCAAGTTGTCTCTGAGTCCTGGTAGTCTCTCCCCCTCCAGCCGCTGGTGCCTCCCACCGCGCGCTGCTGCCGCCTCCCACCGCCCACTGCTGCTGCTGAGGGAGGGGAGGGAGGGGAGGGAGAGAAAGGAGAGACGCGCGATGCGCTCCCCGCCCCTCCCCTCCATAGGGAATCTGCTGCGGCTGGGGGCGGAGGACCTGTACAGGCCACGCCCCCCGCCGCTTACGTATGCGCGCATGCGCAATACGATTCGGGGGACTGATATACCGCCTAACCTGCAGCACTGGTGTCACCCCAAAAACTGGTGACACCCGGTGCGGGCCGCACCCCCCGCACCTGCCTAGTGACGCCACTGGCGGTATACATACACATTGAAATACTGATGAAAATGCTTTAGACAGCACGATATTGAGGGGAGATTGCCAACACTGCTGTAATGTAAAGCATTGTCACAGTACCAGCATCATAACTTTAAACGTGATCATAAAGCATCATGTATAAAGTTATAACACAACACAACACCACACAACACCAGTACAATGCCTTCAATAAAAGTACAAGCATGCTGACACTATGATGGTCAACATACATTGGGTCAGCCACTGAAGGTCGACAGGCTTTAGGTCAGGGCTGGGCAACACCGGCCCTCCAGATGTTGATGAACTACACATCCCAGCATGCCTTGCATCAGTTTCAGCATGGCCACATAGCAAAACTAATGCAAAGCATCCTGGGATGTGTAGTTCACTAACATCTGGAGGGCCGGTGTTGCCCAGCCCTGCTTTAGGTCCACATATAAAAAGGGGGAATGGGACTGTTTTTTGACCCGAATGTCAACACAGTCGACATGGGCACTGGTTAAAGTGCACCGCGTCCCCTCGCATGGCTCGTCATGCTCCAGGCATTTTATTCTCCCACCACACCTAGTGGATGTTAGGGCATGAAATACCGCTTGTCGGCACATGTCGGCTCAAACAACAGTCAAAAACCCTATGTCGACCTATTGACTGTCGAACTAGACCATGTCGACCTAATTCTTGTGCCGACCTAATGACCTGTTGACCTTGACCCATGTCGACATATGCCCATGTCGACCTAATGGTGTAGACCTAATACTTGTCGACCATCATGCTGTAGACCAAATTACCGTATCCCAAAAAAGCTTGACATGCCTAAGGTCAACAGGGTCAACGGTCGTCACAAGCATTAGGTCGACATTGGGAAGGTTGACAGTGAAAAAGTTGACATGGGTTTTTGCGTTTTTCTTTTAGCCGACATGTGCCAACAGGCGGTATTTCATGCCCAACCATCCACTAGGGTGTGGTGGGAGAATATAATAGCTATACTACAGTATAGCAGAGAGAGAGACCCTGTGATGTCACTGGGTCATCCTCTCCGCTATACTGTGGTACAGCCTGCTCACTCGACTGTCAGTGCAGCTGTCACTGCCGAGTGAGCAGCGGGAGAGACTGGACAGCGCTGGAAGCAGGTATGTGAGTGTGTACAGTGTAAAATGGGTGTTTAATAAAGATATACATTTCTGGGTGTGTGTCTCCTTATTTACACATTCTTTTTACTTGTGAACTATGAGACCCAGCAGGCACATTAATGCCCCCCCATGCTGGGTCTTGTAGTTTTGTTTTTATCTCTTTTTTTACACACCAGCCTGGCATCCACCGCCCTGGGACGCAGGTGGCAGCACCGGACTGGGACCCCCCTTTGATGGAGGGCTTCTGACTCCCCCACAGACTAGCCAAGGTGCTCATGGTACAGCCGGAGACCTTGTATAAAAAGTTTCCTCTGGCTGTGGCATGACTCCGCACGCTGTTGGAGCTTGGTGCTGGTTCCAAAATATGGGGACCCCTATGCTTTTTGTCCCCCATATTTTTGGAACCAGGACTGGCTCAATGAGTCCAGGGCTGGTTTGGCTCAGAAGGGGGTCCCCATGCGTTTTTTTTATAAATGTTCACTTTAACGCATTTTTTTTGACAGAACCATGCACAGATCTCACTGATCTGTGCATGGCTTTGACAAACTCGCCAGGCTGGACCTGGTCTATTTGCTTTGCGATATTTGGTCCTTTTACCAAAATTGAACATTTGCACCCTATTGCTTTTGCGATGTTGATGAGAAATGTACGATATTTATGGACAGGTCAAAATGTGGGAATTTTACTGCATTTTGCACGTTATTACATGTGCGATTTTTTAAAATGTGCGAATTTGCCCATTTTTGTCCCAAAATAGCACCCTATTACATTTCGTCCCGTTTCTGAATGGAAGATCCTATACCTGCACTGCAATAACTATGGGCCTTATTCTAGTTCACTCTTTCTGACAAAATCCTTGTGCACTGCAGGTGGGGCAGATGTTACTTGTGCAGAGATAATTAGATTTGGGTGGGGTTTTACTTCAAAGTGAGATCTATATTGCAGTGTAAAAATACAGCAGCCAGTATTTACCCTGCACAGAAACAAAATAACTCACCCAAATCTAATTCTCTCTGCACATTTTAAATCTGCCCCCCTGCAGTGCACATGGTTTTGTCCATCTAAGAAGGATTTTGTCAGAAAGAGTGAACTAGAATAAGGGCCTATGGTTGTACGAGTAACTAGTGAACAATTTGTAGTTACTGTACATTCTTAGGCTATAAATATGTTCCTCAGTTCATATGCTGAGCATTTGTTTGTATGCACACATACAGTATATATTTATTTGTTGTTTTCATTTTCAGGCAGTTCTAATGAAACAGATATTGTGCATCACATTGATATAGATGGCAGTATTGCCACAGAAGTGTGTCTTACTGTTCTCGACCTGTTATGTCTTTTCAATCAGAGCCACCAGGTGAGTAACCCTTTCCATGCTGCCTGGGATTATGGGAACACATTAGATGCAGCACCCACAGTATAACCACTTTTGATATAACAATGTATTTGGTCCTAATGACATTTTAACGACTTGTCTCCCCCCTCCTATCTCCAGAAGCTAAGTACTACCGACAGCCAGAGTGTTCTAATGAAGAAAGTGTTTGACACACACTTGCTCTTCCTGCAAATCAACCAGTCAGTGGTTGCTCTCCGCCATGTCTTTGCTGCCTTGAGGATGTTTATTTGCAAGGTACTGATGAGGGTTCCTTATAAATAGAGTTAGAAAAAAATAACCAAGGGCCTTATTCTAGTTCACTCTTTCTGACAAAAACCTTCTTAGATGGACAAAACCATGGGGGTTATTCTAGTCCATTCTTTCTGCAAAATCCTTCTTAGATGGACAAAACCATGTGCACTGCAGGTGGGGCAGATGTAACTTGTGCAGAGAGAATTAGATTTGGGTGGGGTTTTACTTCAAAGTGAGATCTATATTGCAGTGTAAAAATAAAGCAGTCAGTATTTTCCCTGCACAGAAACAAAATAACTCACCCAAATCTAATTTTCTCTGCACATTTTACATCTGCCCCACCTGCAGTGCACATGGTTTTGTCCATCTAAGAAGAATTTTGTCAGAAAGAGTGAACTAGAATAAGGCCCCAAGTCTCTGAAAATACACTGTAAATTCATTGAAGTAGTTAAGTTAGTATGATCAGAATAAATTCCATATTCCGATTATTTCATTTAATTGGCTTGTGCTTGGATCTTTTATTCAGTGAGTAAAGAACGCACCTGTGCATCTGATAGGTGACCTGCAAAACATAAACTGTTTGGGGTTCTGTTTGAGAATGACTGATTTAGGGGGTACGCAATACCGGATCGCGGCTGTCGATCACACCCAACAGCCGTGATCCAGGCCCGTTTACGTTTTGCCCGACAGCAAATCGGCAGGCGGGATTCAATGTCCCGCCTCCTGATCGGTGAAAAGAGGGCGTGGATCGCAACAATCCACTGCCGTTATCAGCAGAACGGGACCGACAGCTTTTAAAGTCGGGCTCGTTCTCCCGTGATCCCTCTTCAATGCTGTCGGTAAACACAGCATTGAATAGGGACCCCCCCGCTATTTCCCCATTGGGAATAGTGGCGGAGCATTGTGTACCCCCCTTACACTTGCTAAGAGCATTTTCTTTTATCCAACGTTTGAGCAAACATTGAGTAATATCTATCAAACTGGAGATCAAACACTAAATATATTTCCTGCACATCTGGAATTCTCATGTTATTTCTTTTAAACATCTTCTTAGTGCTTTCTGATTTCTACTAGTATAGCTGAATAGGAAGAAAGGAAAGAAAAACATATAATACTGTAAGTCAAATGAACTTTGGAGATTAAACTACGTGCCTGATTACATAAACATAGGCGTATGCACATAGTGTCCAGGCACACCCTAATGCCACTGTCTCTGTGCTTGTCAGTATATCATCAGTGCTGCCAGCATGTTGATGAGCTGACAATGTCTGTAGACTGAGTCACTCAATGACTCACAGGACATAGCAGCACAGCTGTGTCCTCCCCTTCACTATCCATGCCAGTTATCTCCATCCCCAGAGGAGCTGAGGATGGAGTAGCGCAATGAATTTTACATGTACCATATAAAATACACTATCCAGTCCTCTTGGCATTATGTGGCCATGTGGAATATAATAGGTAAGGGAAGTGATGGAGTTGGTGGAATTGGTAGGGCATATGGATATATGGGAGAATACTAGGTTGGAAATGTTATGGTAGAAGATTTGGGTGCATACCCTAATGAAATACCAATGGACATACAGGGCCAAATGTAATAGGGTGAGAGTTTCAGAAAGTGAGAGATTTTGGGAGAGTTTTCCCATGTTTTTTAAAGCAGCAATCAATTACATGGCAAAATCAACCTGGTTTTGCTGTGTAATTGATTGCTCCTTTAAAAAAAAGGGGGAAAACTCTCCCAAAATCTCTCACTTTCTGAAACTCTCACCCTATTACATTTGGCCCACAGTTTTTGGTTATAAGCTATGCTGGGCCGGAACCATTCATTTCAATGTCTTTATAATCCCCAATAGGGGTGGGTATAGACGAAAATGCTGGTGCTGGCACATGTGCAAAGAATCAGTCCCCCCACCCCATTGAGCCAATGGATAGGATCATCATCATATACCTCTGGCCCCCACTGTATGCAAAGCCTGTATGCTGTACATTCGCTGGCTGCACACCCCGCCAGCAACAAGCTGGCAGGGTGTGTCAGCTTTGGAAGAAAAGTGCTACATAAATACAAATATTTTTACTGCTGCCTCTGAGCAGCATGATCAAGATGGCGCCGCTGATGGCTGCCTAGGAGCTGTGCAGCTCAGCCAAATATGTTCCCTGTGTGATAACTGTACTGTCTCTGCTTGTATTGTTACCTACCTGGCTGTTTCAGCGACCAGTGGCGCCGCTGATGGCTGCCTAGGCGCTGTGCACCTCGGTGGGTATGTGTTCCCCACATGTAATGTTTTATTGTAATGTATGTAATGCCTTCTCCCCTGCCCCCCCCCCCCCCCTTCATCCCTGCTTGATGCTGCACTGTAAATCCACAAAAAATTCCTAGTGTGCGCAAGCATACATGGCCAATAAAGTTGATTCTATTCTATTCTATTCTTGAGTCTGTGTACTGGCTACACTGACAGAGGCTTTCCATTGGAAGTGCTACCTGTCAATCACACAGGACAGGCATCCCAAGAAAGAGTAGTTTTCACAGAGAGACATCTTCTAATGCGGTACTGTCAGCCATACCCAGCTTCTACGACATGCAACTGTTGCAGTCCCTAGAAAGCGGGGATTATGCTCATGCGTCAGCTCTGAAACCTGACAGATTCATTATGCAGGTGCCAGCACTGTGAATGCTGCCTCAGTGTATGCACTGGTCATGGAGTCTTCCAGATTCATTGCGCAGGTGCTGGTACTGTGGACTGCAGCACAGGCAGTCCCCAAGACTGAGAGGGTTGACTTGCAAGTTGGTGAATTTCGCAGGCTTGCGAGTCCACCAGTCGCTGCGCGCACAACTGCCCAACCCCCCCCCCCGCACTGCGCTATTACACGCAGGCATGCAAATGGATGATTGGCATAATCATCCATTCGTAGCCTTGCATTCGGACACAAAATCATTCAATGGTCGCGGACCATCGAATGATTTTTCAAGCATTCGCAAATCTAGACTCCTCTTTGGTGTCTTACATCTGCGAGTGCCTGTACGGAAAGTGGGCAGGCAGCTGACATCCGCTGATATCAGATGCCCGCCCCCCACACCCGCGTCATCGAGGAATTACCATGAGAATGCCCAGCATTATCATGGGAATGCCCATGAAACGCTGGGCGTTCCCATGGGCGAATCCCCCGGCCCGCAAACCCACACCCCGCCCGCACTGATGTGTGCGAGCACCAGCGACTAATCTATTCGCCATGGTCGCTTGCACTCAGTGGCTGCACATGCGCATAAATGACAATGCGCATGCGCAGTCGCAAAACATCACTCCCCTGCGCGAACATGCAGCGAATCAACCTGAATGAGGGCCCTAGTGCCTTATTCATCACAGGCAATTTTTCTTCCCAGAAAGATGTGATTGCAGGCATGTCTGGACCACTCGGGGGGGGGGGGGGGGGCAGCCCTGATGTTATAGTTCCTGAGGTGTCATCTGCACCTCTGCAAAACAGGCAAGAAAAAGGGATTGGAACGTAAAACAATAGGGCGCAATGTATGCTTATAATCGACCAGTGGATATAGTCCTTTCAAGTGATGTGGTCTCTTCTTGATGTTGTTAATGTCCAGTCCACTGCTCAATCTCATGTGACGAGTGTTGACCATGTGAAAAAACAATAATAACTAAGGCAATTAAAACCTTGCGTGAAGTGTGTTTTTTTTTAAAAAGTGCTCTTTGTGGATTCAGTGAAGAATTTCAATCAAGCGTACCCAACTTACATTTATGTGAATCGATATAAAGCATATAAAGGTATCTTTGCTGTGATTAAGGGATATTCTGATCTGAATTCTGAAGTGCGGTCATAGTATCCTTTGTGAACTCAGAAAAAAAAGGAGAAATCTCTGTCGTGTAGATTTGTGGTAAACGGTGTGTTATTAGTGTGTGAGGTGCTGAAGAACTTATTTTAAACAGCGTACCTCACTTACCAATTACACAAAGTAGAACAAGTGCATAAAGGTATCTTTATAATGTAGGCGTACCCCTACTCACAGAGTTTTTGTGATTTTCAAACCTATAAAGGTTTCTTTTATTCTTGCTCTTCCTTAAGAACGCACAGAATTTTTCTCTTTCATATGTGCTCAAATATGTGAAATAAATAAATATACAATGTGTAGACCAATTGAGCTCTATTTTGACGTCACTTGAAAGGACTATATCCACTGGTCGATTATAAGTATACATTGCGCCCTATTGTTTTACGTTTCAATCCCTTTTACTTGTCAGGTAAGATACACAACCTTTAGTTAGGCAGTTACAATGTGGTCTTAGGCTCTTTTTGAAAACATTGTAAGTTTTTATCTCCTTTCTAGTTCCCTTCTGCGTTCTTTCAAGGACAAGCCGACCTTTGTGGTCCCTTCTGCTATGAGGTCCTCAAATGCTGTAATCATCGCTCCCGCTCCACCCAAAGCGAGGCTTCAGCTCTTCTGTATTTCTTCATGAGGAAGAACTTCGAGTACACCAAGCAAAAGTCAATTGTGAGATCACATCTACAGGTAATTTACCCACCTACAGATGTAGCTCTCCCCATCCAGCGGGGGTCTGGTGGTCGGATCACCAACCGCCAGCTGCCGGAAGGCGCTGGCTGAGAGGCACTCCATCTGTACTTTTCCTGCTGCTTTACTATACATCCTATTGTACTTTACGTCTATCAGATAAATGCTGCATACTGTAATTGAATTTTTTTTTTTTTGCTTTGAGATATAGGGGGACATTTACCAAAATGGATTCGTAGAAAAAAGGTGTATTCGTAGGGAGAAATACACCTTTTTTTTACGAATTTGTATTTTCGGGATTTACAATCCCAAAAATACAACAATTCGTAGTCCTAAAGATGGAACATTCGTATTTGTATTTACAAATACGAATGTCCTACACCATCGATAGGATACGACAGAAATCACCATTCAAAAGAATGGTGGTTCCTGATGTACTAAGCAGCCGCACTGATAATACGGCTGCTTAGTGGTGTAAAACAGGCATGCAAATACGACAGGAAAATAGAACACCATTTTCCTGTTCTATTTGCTTTAAGCCTGCACGGATCAGTCAGATCCGTGCAGGCTTCAGTGTAAAAAAATAGAAAAATTAAATAAATAAAAAAAAAAAACGGCGTGGGGTCCCCCCCACAGCCGAAACCAGCACCAGGCTGAAGGAGCCGGGGCCGATAATTAAAAATCAGGGAACCCGACAAATAGGGGTTCCCCGATTTTTAACAACCAGCCCCAGGCTCCAGGTCTGGGGCTGGTTCCCAAAATACGGGGGACAAAATGACTAGGGGTCCCCCAGTATTTTAAGAACCAGCCCCAGGCTCAACCAGCCAGCAGGGTAATGTCACAGCCGGGGGACACTTATAATATAAGGTCCCGCGGCCAAAACATTAACCCTACCGACCAGTCAGCCTGGCCAGGGGCCCTGGGGGAGTGGGGACCCCCCCAATGAAGGGGTCACCCCCCTCCAGGACTTACCTGACCAGGCTGAAGCCTGGTACTGTCCCCGATGCCCCTGGGCGGTGGGCATCGGGCTGATTATGGTGTAAAAAAAAAGATAAAACTATTGTTTTTTACTGTGGCACTACAAGTGCCAGCAAGCCTCCCCAGAAAGCTGGGACTTGGAGAACCACAAGTCCCAGCCTGCTGGGCATTAAAGGGCCCGCTGGCACTTGTAGTTCCACAGTTAAAAAAATAGTGCACAAAACACACTGACACACATTTGAAATAAAAGTTTAATACACACATCACAAACACACTGATACTTACCTATCTTGATCACGTCGGTAGGTCGCTGACTCCGGTGTCGGCGGCTCCGGTGTCGGCGGCTCCAGTGTCGGCGGCTCCGAGGTCGGCGTCCTGTCTGAAGAAAATCCATGTTGGACCTGTGGAAGTAAATCCTACTCACCAGGTCCTCCATGGATGGTCTTCTGTCTTCTCTCTTCTTTTCCAGGACTTTATCTTCTGTCTTCTGTCTTCTTCTTTGTTTACGCGCTGCCAGCTGTCGGGACTTTCAGAGCTGGAGAGATGTTGCCTCCTCGACGTCTGGACTAAGAATGAATTCTAGCCAATCAGGAGCCGCCTAGTGGCCAATCAGGAGCCAGTAAAGTCGGCTCCTGATTGGCTAGAATTCATTCTTAGTCCAGACGTCGAGGAGGCAACATCTCTCCAGCTCTGAAAGTCCCGACAGCCGGCAGCGCGTAAACAAAGAAGAAGACAGAAGATAAAGAATAAAGTCCTGGAAAAGAAGAGAGAAGACAGAAGACCATCCATGGAGGACCTTGTGAGTAGGATTTACTTCCACAGGTCCAACATGGATTTTCTTCAGACAGGACGCCGACACTGGAGCCGCCGACACTGGAGCTGCCGACACTGGAGCCACCGACACCGGAGCCGCCTACACCGGAGCCAGCGACCTACCGACGGGATCAAGATAGGTAAGTATCAGTGTGTTTGTGATGTGTGTATTAAACTTTTATTTCAAATGTGTGTCAGTGTGTTTTGTGCACTATTTTTTTAACTGTGGAACTACAAGTGCCAGCGGGCCCTTTAATACCCAGCAGGCTGGGACTTGTGGTTCTCCAAGTCCCAGCTTGCTGGGGAGGCTTGCTGGCACTTGTAGTGCCACAGAAAAAAACAATAGTTTTATCTTTTTTTTTACACCATAATCAGCCCGATGCCCACCGCCCAGGGGCATCGGGGACAGTACCAGGCTTCAGCCTGGTCAGGTAAGTCCTGGAGGGGGGGGACCCCTTCATTGGGGGGGTCCCCACTCCCCCAGGGCCCCTGGCCAGGCTGAATGGTTGGTAGGGATGAATGCTTTGGCCGGGGGGACTTGCATAAAAAGTCTCCCCCCGGCTGTGGCATTACCCTGCTGGCTGGTTTTGCCTGGGGCTGGTTCTTAAAATACGGGGGACCCCTAGTCATTTTGTCCCCCGTATTTTGGGAACCAGCTCCAGAGCAGGAGCCTGGGGCTGGTTGTTAAAAATCAGGGAACCCCTATTTGTCTGGTTCCCTGATTTTTAATTACCGGCTCCAGGCTCTGTCAGCCTGCTGCTGGTTTCGGCTGTGGGGGGACCCCACGCCGATTTTTTTTCCATTTATAAATTTTTTTAAAAAAATTTTACACTCTGCAGCCTGCACGGATCTGACTGATCCGTGCAGACTGCTAGAAATAATTCGTATTAGCAGCCGTATATACGGCCGCTAATACGAATTGTTACACCATCGGAGGGTTACAAAGCAGTCGTATCTGACTGCTTTGTAACTGATCCTCCGGAACACGACTTTGCATACGACTAAAACAGTCGTATGCAGTCGGAGGGGAAATACCAATACGAAAAACTAGGTTTTTCATATTGGTAAATTTCCCCCATAATACTAACATGAGTTAGAAATCTGAGCATAGGTGAATGACTAAAGCCCCATACAGAGTAGATAACTTTTTCAAAGGAAAACGCTCATTTTTTCTCTTCTGAGCGAAATCTTTTAAAAAATGGGTTAGTGTGTATACATAATATTGTTAATGATGCGCACTCTAGTGCTACGTGTGTATGCTCAATATCGTTAATGATTCGTAAATGACCCCACTATATGATCAACAAGGCATGGGTGACATCATTGGCGATATCATTTAGCAATATTGTTGAGTGTGTACACACAACATCGTTTACCTGGGCTTACCACTAATATCATTGATATTGGTGGTAGAGCCTGTTGTGTAATGTGTAAGGGTCTTTAGACACCATGGGGGGGAATTTAATAGGATGAGAGATTCAGAAAGTGAGAGATTTGGTAACAAATCTCAATTTATTTTAAAGGGCCAATCATTTACACTGCAAAATCAAACTGGTTTTGCAGTGTAAATGATTGCCGCTTTAATAGAACTGGAGATTTCTTACCAAATCTCCCACTTTCTGAATCTCTAATCCTATTAAATTTCACCCCATATCTAGTTTAGTATGTAACATTGGAAACGTTTGTTTTTGTGTTTGTATTTTCATAGCAAAATGATGTTAACATTACTTAGCACTGAAGAGCATGTGTTGCTAGACAGCACAATTGGTTTCCTGCTAACAGCAACAGCTACAAGATATGGATTTTGAACAAAAATACAAATACAGACACAAATTACAGTTACATAAGGACAGTTCTAATCAAATATAAATAAGAGTACTATTAATAAAGCTGTTGATTAAAATTTAGTTGCAAAAATTTAAAAAAATCAATGGAATGCAGAAGAGACTTATTAGAATAGTTGCAAATAATGTGTTAGGCATCTTATTACAAAGAGTTGAAATGGGATACAGTCACTAGGTCAACAAGCATTAGGTCAACCACTGAAGCTCGAAATGCATGAAGGTCGACATGAGGTTAGGTTGACAGGGTCATTAGGTCCACACAGGCATGGAGAAGGTCGACAGTCAAAATGTCAACATGGGGATTTTTACGTATTTTTTGAGCCGACATGTGCCAACAGGCAGTATTTCATGCCTTACCATCCACTAGGGCGTGGAGGGAGAATAAAATAGTGTGCCGAGCATAGTGAGGCACCATGCCCGAAACATGGCAAGAGCATCTAGTCATGGGAGGGGACGCAGTGCTACGTTACAGTATCCATGTCGATGGTGTTGACATTAGGGTCAAGAAAATGTGAAAACCCTATGTTGACCTTTTCACTGTCGACCTTCCCCATGTCAACCTAATGGTTGTGTTGACCTAACACCATGTTGACCTTTTCACTGTCAACCTTCCCCATGTCAACATAATGCTTGTGTTGACCTAACACAATGTCGACCATCATGCATGTCGACCTTCAGTGGTCAACTTAATGCTTGTCTATCCTATGATCCATACCCAGTTGAAATACTGACAAAATAATTATTATTACCACATATAGCAGAGATAAACAGTACTCTGATTTAGCTATGGTAGAACTACAAGTCTCAGCATTCTTTGTCAGCTGTGAATAAATTGTAACTGCTAATCTCAGTCATGCATTGTTGTGTGTGGAGCACTATACTCTAATATAAAACTCTACAAATCATGTCTATTCAATATGAATTGACAGCAATATATGACATTTTATTATGGAAAGGGACCTGTAGTGAGTGGGAATATATTCCCCAGCATGCAGTTTCTACAGCATATCATTTTTATGTCTAAATTGTTTCTAATTCCTGTGATTTAATTGTTGTTTTATTTGATTTTATTTCATTTTGATGACACTAATATATTTTAAATGCGGTTTCATGTTGCACAATAAATTGAAAACATGCATCTTGTTTGTATTAACAGCTTATTAAAGCAGTAAGTCAGCTTATTGCTGATGCAGGCATTGGGGGCTCTCGATTTCAACATTCACTGGCAATTATCAACAACTTTGCTAATGGAGACAAGCAGATGAAGGTACTGTGATGGGGCTAACAAATAATGCTAAATAACTTAATTGCTATATACAAAATACCTGGAGGAATTCGCACACTATCAGTATCCATGGGCATGTATTTCCACCAGAACAGTATTTACAGTTGTAATCATGGTTGTTTTATGAACTAGTTTCTTGCATATGTTCTATACAAAAAGACATTTATTTTTATTTTTATCTGTCAACTCTGATGTCTTTCCTGAAATTCTCATCTCTCCCTGAAACACTCTCATCTCTCTCCTGCTATCCTCTGATCTCTTTCCTGAAACACCTCTACCCTGCCACTCTGATCTCCTTCCTGAAAGTGGGCCGTAACGGGGCGGAACTGCCTTCCATCAGTTCTATTTTATGGTGGAACACGTTCCAGGGTGGTCCAGTTTTAGGCTGGGCTGTACTGAGGAAAACTGAGTTCCCTCACAGCCAGGGCTTAAAGTGGTCATGCAGAGATGGGGGAACTCATTTGTTTATGCCACCCAATTACCCCCCCCCCCCCCCCATTAGGCAGAGACAGGGTTTTTGGCACCCACCCCAGAGAATAACTGTGCATAGCCAATGTGTAGGTTAAAATGTTCTACCCCTCCATTAGAGGTGGTGGAACTCAGTTACACCCAGTCCCCCCCCCCCCCCCCTGTTCATTGCCATGTTACTCCTCCCCCTCTGAAGTACCATATTTGCCACTGCAAGTACTGTACATGCACACTGGCAAAGCTGTCATACAGCTCTATAAATGTCATGCTGCCCAAGATCCCTGGCCATACGGACAGACCTGCCAGATCTCGGCACTGCTAATGTATGCCACACTGCCACCCTCTGAACTCTTTCCTGAAACACTCTCAGCTCTTCCCAGCCACCCTCTGATCACTTTCCTGAAACACTCTCAGCTCTTCCCTGCCACCCTCTGATCACTTTCCTAAAACACTCTCAGCTCTTCCCTTCCACCCTCTGATCACTTTCCTGAAACACTCTCAGCTCTTCCCTGCCACCCTCTGATCACTTTCCTGAAACACGCTCAGCTCTTCCCTGCCACCCTCTGATCACTTTCCTGAAAAACTCTGCTGGTTCAATCTACACTTCATCTGGTTCCCACTCCTCTGTCCCCTGGCCCTCTCTTATACCACTTTTACACCAGAATACCGGGTAGGACCCGGGAAATCGAACACGGGAAATTGCCAGGGCATGCCCTGCCTCAGACTCCATTTACACTGCAATTCAATCCGGGTTATTCCCGGGTAAGGCCCTTTCACACTGAAAACGGATCAGCCCTGTCTTTCCTTGCTGGTGTCATTAAAAATGGACCTTTGGGCTGTTTGAGATGAGGTCACAAGAAAGGGAAAAGGGAGGGAGTGGGTTCTGCTCCCAGCATTGCAGCAAAGATGGCAGACGGAGTAGCTGTGTTGCAGTTTGTGCTGTACTTTTCAGCAATTGAGAGTTTGAAGCAGCTTCTCACCCTGTGCTACTTGCTTCACACTTGGCTGAGAGGTCTAGATCTCGACACCAATATTTGTGCCGAAGGAGAGAGCGTGGTAACGCTGCTGCTGCGCTGCTACATGCGCCCTGTGCAGTTCTCCAGCAGATGACATCATCTGCCAGAGCCGCAGAAGCACCAATCAGCTCTTCGCGCCCCTCTACCCACCAAATAACCTGGATAATGACCATTTACACCACCCTGAGCCCCGGATAAGCCCCGTGTCCGACCCTGAACATTTGCCGGGTCAGATTCCCGGGGAACAGTACCCGTGTTATTTTTTTTCAGCCCATTTACACCATGCCCTGCCCCGGAATGGAGCGGCAATATCCCGGGTCCAACCTCTGGTGTAAAATTGGTATGTCTTACCTTGTACCAGTGCTTCCCTGTCACCCTCCCCCCTATTCCCTGACTTGCTTAAAATAAAAACAAGAATATTTTTTATGTTCTTTATAAATATATATATTTTTATGTAAGAAAGCATTATTTCAACTGATAATTACATGGAAATAACCATTTTTTATGCTTGCACTTATCCCTAAATAGACTTAAAGCTCCGGTCTTTGTAGCTGGGCATCTAAGTATCACAGAGATGCCAGGGTGGTATTTGGTTACTGCACTACATCCTAGTGGTAGAAAGTTTTGTGTCTCTGTGATGTGTAGAATGTTGTTATTATTATTATTATTATTATTATTATTATTATTATTATTATTATTATTATTAACAAGAGTTTTGTAGCTCCAAACAGAGGAAATGCAACTGACACAACATAAGTACATTGGTGGTCATCATGGGGAGAAACAGGCAGACCATCAAGGTTAGCTGGGGAGCTAGAATAAAATAAAATGTTTTCTTTTCATGGATAGACTGAAAATGGAAAGATGGTTAGTAGAAAGCTTTTATTGTCATGGATAGACTAAAGAGGAGAGAGGTGGTGGATAATTAAGTCATATTACAACCAATGCGCATGAAATAGATGTACGAATACCGCAATATAAAGTTATACTTTTTTTAAAATATACATTTTGTTTGTTCTCTCCGAAGAACACTCTGTTTCCAGCAGAGGTGAAGGATCTGACCAAGCGCATCAGAACTGTTTTAATGGCAACAGCGCAGATGAAAGAGCATGAGAAAGATCCAGAGATGCTAGTGGACCTTCAGTACAGCTTGGCAAACTCATATGCCAGCACCCCGGAGCTGCGTAGGACCTGGCTGGAGAGCATGGCGAAGATCCACGCCAGAAACGGGGACTTATCTGAGGTACAACAAACCTTCTAATCTTTTCACTGACTATATATGATGGGGGAAATTT
The DNA here is from genome assembly GCF_055691185.1 of Crinia signifera. Classification (NCBI taxonomy): domain Eukaryota; kingdom Metazoa; phylum Chordata; class Amphibia; order Anura; family Myobatrachidae; genus Crinia; species Crinia signifera. The sequence continues at coordinate 262,474,460 of NC_139219.1, forward strand.
ACTAAGCTGAATACACCTGGATTTGGTGTATTCGTAGGCAGTCGTATGCAAATACGACTGCCTACAGGTATTTTCGGCATAATAAAATATGCTAATTCGTATTCATTGCATATTCGTATTCCTATTTCCAAATGCGAATGTATACACCATCGAAGAATACAAGTAGGAATCACCATTCAGTCGAATGGTTATTATTAATTTAATAAGCAGCAATGCCCTATTTGTGCATCGGAGGAATGGCCTCAGGGCCGGCGCTACCCACTCAGCAGCTCCTGCAAAGCAGGGAGGCGCCATGCTGAAAAGGCGCTGTCTCCCTCCCTGCTCTGCTAAAGCTGCCTCAGCGCTCAATTGTCACTGCCTCCTGCACGCCGCCTACCCATTGCTCCCTGCGCCTGTCATCTGTCAATCAAATGATGAACAGGCAGCAGCACCGCCTCCCCCTTCCTTCCCTCTTCTCAGTGACACTTTTAAAATAATGGGCTGGGTTATGTGCCCAAAGGTGCCCATACACGGTGCGATAGGAGCGTGCAATGCGATGTGTGCTTCCGTGGGCTGCACATACTTTTTGTACTGCTTTTGGATCGCATCGCACACACATTGCATGTATGCCGTGCGATGCGATCTAGACCATAACGTATGCCATTCTCGCAGCGTGTATGGGCACCTTTAGTGCCTGCAACATTTTGCGGACAAAGTACTGAGATGGTGTATGCATGTACATGCACCCAACATCCTCTATAGGAGCGCATGTTGCATACGAAAGGGCGCAAAATTTATGGTTTGCAGGAGGGCGCCGGACACCCTAGCACCGGCCCTGAATGGCCTATTTGTGCGAAACACTTGGTCCCTTCTACATAATGAGCACAATATTGTGTATAATACAGTATATGTGCATAGGATACCATCTCTCTAGCTAAATATAACTGCCACTTACTGTATATGTTAGTACACAGCATCTCTATAACACACGATACAGTACATGCTGTTGATCGACTAGATTTTCTTTCCCCCAATTTTCAGGAATTTGTATTTGGAGGAAGGGGCCTGATGAGGCACAGCGTTTACCTTTCAAATGTCCCCATTTTAACATTTCAGTCCCCAATTAAGTGAGGAGATTGTCATCGCATGCAGTGGCGCCGGAACGGGGGGGGGGGGGGGGCGAGGGGGCAGCTTGCCCCCCCCCCAAATTACATATAGCAATTTAAGGGGCGCCAAAATGAGATTATATCTTGCCCCCCCCCCAACCTAAAAACGTTCCAGCGCCCCTGATCGCATGATACATCAAGCTCCATACCAGTAGCATATGTCATGTTATATGTCAGGCATACAAACAACTAGGTTCACTAGAAAAAATGTATTTGCTTTGATAATAAAAATCCATTCAGTTTGATTAAAATAAAAACTCCTTTATATAGGAGATATTATTTTTCTCATATGCAAATGGAAGTCCCAAAACATTCTCTTAAAATACACCAACAAAGTCATATAATAAATGCACAATAAATTAAGAAGACTCCAATCAGCTTCGAGGGGTGAATATACAATCAGCCAATCATAAGCGGCAAGGGAACCTTAATCATTATCACCATCAGTGTGCATTTGCAGCAACCCTCAGGCTGCTGACAGGCATATATATGCATTCAAGTATTTTACTCTAGGCAAACTAAAGTACCGGCCTTATTAATGTTACTAGGTGATTCATCGCGCCCTACGGGCGCTCTTCACACCGTCGTAAGATGCTGCGCCCCCTTCATTTGTGAACGTTTGTATATGAGAAATATGGTTAGAATTGTATGAAAGATGCCCTGTATTGCAACTTAGGTGTCCGCAAATCGCGGGAGGGGGGGTCGCGAAGGGTGCCGCGAATTGCAGGAGGGGGGGTCGCGGGGGGGTGCCGCGAATTGCAGGAGGGGGGGTTGTGGGGGGGGTGGATGCTGCGAATCGCGGGAGGGGAGGGATTGCAGAGAATCGCGGGAGGGGGGTTACGGGGGCGGGGGTTGCGGCGAATCATGGTAGGGGGGGTCGCGGGGGGTGTGCCGTGAATCACGGGAGGGGGGGTCACGGGGTGGGGTGCCGAGAATCGCGGGGGGGGTGTGTGTGTGCCGTGAATCGCGGGAGTGGGGGTTGCGGGGGGGGGGGGTGTGACGCGAATCGCCACAAGAAAAAATCAACACAGAAAGGTCAACACATGTATATGTTGACATAAGTGTGGCACTTCATTGGTGTCCATGTCGACACATGAGAATGAATATGAAAACATTAAAAAAATGAAAAAAAAAAATTCAAAAACTCATGTCAACCTTTTTCATTGTCGACCATAGCCATGTCAGTGTTTTCCATGTGCAATTTAACTCTGGAGCTGCCGCGAATCGCGGGGGGGTGCCGCGAATTGCGGGAGGGTGCCGCGAATTGCGGGAGGGGGGATCGCGGGGGTGGGTGCCGTGAATCGCGGGAGGGGGGGTTACGGGGCGGGGGTTGCGGCGAATCATGGGAGGGGGGGTCGCGGGGGTGTGCCGTGAATCACGGGAGGGGGGGTCACGGGGTGGGGTGCCGAGAATCGCGGGGGAGGTGTGTGTGTGTGTGTGTGTGTGCCGTGAATCGCGGGAGTGGGGGTTGTGGGGGGGTGGGGGTGGGGGGGGTGTGACGCAAATCGCCACAAGAAAAAATCAACACAGAAAGGTCAACACATGTAAATGTTGACATAAGTGTGGCACTTCATTGGTGTCCATGTCGACACATGAGAATGAATATGAAAATATTCAAAAAATAAAAAAAAAAACTTCAAAAACTCATGTCAACCTTTTTCATTGTCGACCATAGCCATGTCAGTGTTTTCCATGTGCCATTTAATCCTGGGGCTGCTGCGAATCGCGGGGGGTGCCGCGATTTGCGGGAGGGGGGGGGTTGCGGGGGGTGGGTGCCGCGAATCGCGGGAGAGTGGGGTTCATGGGGGTTCCGGTGGGGGGTTGCCGCGAATTGCGGGAGGGGGGGGGTCGCGGGGGGGTGCCGGGGTGCCGCGAATCGCCGGAGGGGGGGTTGCGGGGGGTGTGACGCGAATCGCCACAAGAAAAAAATCAACACAGAAAGGTCAACACATGTAAATGTTGACATAAGTGTGGCACTTCATTGGTGTCCATGTCGATACATGAGAATGAATATGAAAATATTCAAAAAATGACAAAAAAACTTCAAAAACTCATGTCAACCTTTTTGATTGTCGACCATAGCCATGTCAGTGTTTTCCATGTGCAATTTAATTCTGGAGCTGCCGCGAATCACGGGGGGGTGCCGCGAATTGCGGGAGGGGGGGTCGCGGGGGTGGGTGCCGCGAATCGCGGGAGGGCGGGGTTCACAGGGGTTCCGGTGGGGGGTTGCCGCGAATTGCGGGAGGTGGGGGGTCACGGGGGGTGCCGCGAATCGCGGGAGGGGGGGTTGCGGGGGGGGTGTGACGCGAATCGCCACAAGAAAAAATCAACACAGAAAGGTCAACACATGTAAATGTTGACATAAGTGTGCCACTTCATTGGTGTCCATGTCGACACATGACAATGAATATGAAAAAAATAAAAAAATTAAAAATAAATCTTCAAAAACTCATGACAACCTTTTTCATTGTCGACCATAGCCATGTCAGTGTTTTGCTTGTGCCATTTAATCCTGGGGCTGCTGCGAATTTAGGGGGGGGGGGTGCCGCGAATCGCGGGAGGGGGGTCGCAGGGGGGGTGCCGCTAATCGTGCAAGGGGGGGTCGCGGGGGGGTCCTTTTTGCCGCGAATCGCCGGAGGGAGGTCGCGGTGGGGGTGTTTTTTCCGCGAATCGGGGGGGGGGGTCACGGGGGAGGGTTTGCCGCGATTCGCGGGAGGGGTTGGTCGCGGGGTGGTGGTTATGCCGCGAATTGCGGGAGGGGTCGTGGGGGGGGTTCTTTTTGCAGCGAATCGCGGGAGGGGGGGTCGCGGGGGTGTTTTTGCTGCGAATCGCGGTAGGGGGGGTCGCGGGGGAGCGGGTGTTTTTGCCGCAAATCGCGGGAGGGGGGGGGGCGCGGGGGGGGGGGAGGTTTTGCCGCAAATCGCGGGAGGGGGGCGCTCACCTGGTGGCTGTGGAGTAGCAGTGCTGGGCAACATGGGAAGGCAGTGGGTGTCTGGCCCTGTCTGTGGGCTCACTGGGCTGGTTCTCTGTCACATACCTCCCAACATGACCCTCTCCAGGAGGGACACAATGCTCTGTTTCTAGACTTCCCCTTAATGTATGATTGCCATCACCTGTTTTAAACAGGTTAATTTCTCAGAAAGGTGTTCAGCACAGATGAAGGCAATCACACATTAAGAGGAAAGTCCAGGAACAGAGCGTTATAGACACAGACACCCGCTTTGAGTGACAGATGTAGCCAAATATATAGGAGATAAGTACTACTAATTAATAAATCATCAGGCTTCATAGCAGCTCACAAAAAATGTCTGTTCTTTCGTATGCTAAATTCCGACCTATATGTTTTCATAGGATTTGTTGAGCTTGGATTAGATATTTGTGCGACTGCCTGGTAAAGTTAGATAAGGAAATAGCTATTCCCTGGCAGATTTCCCCACCTAAAGAGATCTCATTAGAATAGCAATCATCATATGTCTCAAATATACAACATGGAAATAGACTGCCATTGTTATCAAGGGATATATGTAGAAATTGCAATATACAGTATATAGTCTCATAAATCATATAAAGATTGTAATTACAAGCAAAGGGGGGAATTTACTAAGATGTGTATTCTACAGTACTTCACATGTGATGTTGCTATGGGCAACTAATCAGAATCTACTTATTTATTTGGCACCCTCTAGACGATAATAGACAGGGTCTGATTGATTGCGCATAGCAACATCACATGTGAAATAGAATACACATCTTAGTAAATTTCCCCCTAAGTGTTTTTCAGTAATTATATATTGCAATAAATATACCTTGATCCACCTGCTTTTATACTTGGTATACAAGGAGGGACAGAGGTAAAAAGAAAAAGGAGGGGTTAGAGAGGGAGCCAGAGGGGAAAGTAAGAGGGGGGAGTAGAGAGGAAAAAAGAGAGAGGGGGAGAGAGGAGATAGAGAAGGAAAAAAATTAGAGGGGGAGAAACAGGAAGGGGGGCATAACTTATTTTGCTTGCATTGACGTACATAGTCTACCACACGTCAGGTACTATAGTTTGTCAATTGCATACAGAAAAAAGATTCAAAATAATATAACACAGAAAGTTATCTCTAATGCTTGATTGAGCCATTGTCTAGACATCCCACAGGCTCGGCAGAAAGTCTCCTTGCTTCAGAAATGTAAGCAGATGGTTCTGGTTAAGAGTTTTGGTGCAGTAATGCTCTTGCCTATGCTTCCAAGATAAACTTTTTCCACTTTCACTGTAGTGAGAGTGGAATTTATGACTTAAGAACTATAGTTTTCGCCTATCCGTCATTCTACATGTACACATTCAGTATTTCATACTTCTTTCTATTGCCTGACATAATCTGTACATACTTGAGCAGCCTGTAACATATTTATGTTATAGATAAAAGGGCATACTGCTTACATGCCAAGAGCATTAATGTAACATGAGAATCATGCTGCCATAGGTGCAGGGAGTGCAGCTGCTATGGGGCCCAGAGCTGAGAGGGGACCACCTTCCCTGTCACAGTTACATCAGGGTTGCCTACCCTCCCGGAATGCCGGGAGGGTCCCGGAAATCGGGTCCCCTCCCGGCCCCCCGGAAAGAAGGGCAACCCTCCCGCAAAGCTGCCCGGCTCCTGCGACACACACACACACACCCGCCGGCACCCGCGACCCCCCCCCCCCCCTCGGCGGGTGGGGTCCATGGGTCAAATGACGCGAATCGCACCATTTTAGCCCCGCCCACCGCCGTGCAATGCCTTTAAAATGGCATTGCACGGCGGTGGGCAAGGCTGAAACGGCATGAGCGCCCTGGCCACACCCACAAACAAGTAGCCACACGTGTGGCTCTGCCTCGCCCCACCCCTTTTTACTCCCCACACGCCCGCCCCCCTGAGCTGGCTGCCTTCTCCTGGAAAGGGCAGCCAGAAAGTAGGTAAGTATGCGTTACATGTGTTATATGCTTTTTAATCATTGGATGGTACATAGGGGCCCTTACAAAATGTTGCCTTGGAGCCTGCCACTATATCTAGGTATGCCCCTGGGCCTGCTCACTGTAATGTGGTATAAAATGAACTGGAGGGCATACTAGTAATACAACTGGTAAACTTTAATGTGCATAAAATTAAATGGGAACATGGTCATAATGTGATCTTGGGGTACTGTGTAGCAAAAGCATGGCTACTAGCTGCGATAAATATTCATTACCGCCATGCCGATCAGCGTTTAACTCAAAACTTGATTGTATATCATTGCTCGATGGTACACGCCACCTAATTTACAGCTCGATCCCTATACTGTAAAGGCTCACAACTGCCCTAGATGGAATGTGCAGCTGAAACACCTCTCCACCCATCCCGACCTACAGCGATGCCATGCGCCTGTTTTGTGTGGCATAAAAAAATAGTCTCAGTACTTTCCCGATAGACCTGTATCAAGGGTTTTAAAAAAGTCCATGAGGGAAACATTATTAACATTATTGAAATGAAGGGAAGTATTACAACACGAAGACATGCACTGAAACTGGCTGGGTGTCATTTCTTACGGTACTTGGCTCATAAGCCCATGGTAACATACATGCATTTTATGTGGATATTTGAATCAACTTTATTGGCCATTTATGCTTGCACACACATTTGGACAGTATAGTTCTAGGAAAACGTTTCTCTTACATGAACATCAGGGTGTCAAAGTATTTTTTATATCTTTTCAGGCAGCCATGTGCTACGTCCATATTGCCGCATTAATTGCAGAGTATTTAAAAAGGAAAGGTAAGATACGTCTGTAAGCCATCAACATAACGCTTGTTTTTTGTTTAAATGACCTCTATGTGCTCTTGTGGAAGACAGTGGAACACATGTGGGGAATACTGTATGTGAACAATAAGATGTAATAAATATGTATGCACTAGCACATTTTATATTACATTATGCCTCAATACTGTGTAGTAGTCATAGATCATATTGCTTGGTGTAGTGAAAGGCTTGGCCATGTGCCGTTATCCCCTTTCCAATGTCGTACCTTTCCCGTCACATGCTTTCTACGTGTCGTGCCTTTCCCATTGTGTGTCTTTCCCGTGTCTCTTTCTCCATTATTGCTCCTATTGTTACCTTCTATTGAATTATGTCAATATGCTTTTGTAATATATAGTCTCAATGGCCATGTAGCTGGGTCCACTACTATTCATTTACGGTTGCAAAAAATTTCCCTAAACATTTGTCGCATTGCCGCATTTATTATATATAAAAAATTGTTATGTAGGGTTATATTTCTTACAAATGTAATAAAAACGTAGGCTAATAAAAAGTATGCATGTTTCCTGCTTTCATTACACCTCCAAGAAATGAACGACTTACAAACAGTATATGATCAAAATGTCCCACAATATACACAGTCAGTATGTAAGCAGGAGAATGCCTGTGTTGGGATCCCAGGTAACCGTGTGCTTACCAGCATTCTTCCCGTTAGAACACCTGCACAGATAAATAGCATTAGACTGGTGTTTGGAACCTGGCACAGGTATTATGATTAGGATATACTGTAGAGCCTGATCAGATGTTGCTAATGCAATCTTAACTGAGGATTTTTAGGCAGACCCCCACCCCACAAATGATCACGTAGACGCTGGTGCCATGTTTTCTGCGTATGGGTTCGGAGTTGTATAATGAGACCCGCTCCCTAAAAACAGTTGTGATATGCCTGTGGTTAAGCCACCAATCCCAGTTACCACCCTGAGATGGCCAAAGACTGTCAGTAAACTTTGAGACCGTCATTGTATAAATGTATGAATTAGGCCAGGGGTGGGTTGTCCATAGACCTTACAGGAAGATTCCTGGTAGGCCATCACACCTGCGGGACCATCTGTCAGCAAGTGACTTTTCTTTTAAGATGTGGCCCTGCCCAGAGTAGTGCCCCATCCTCCCTCCCACACAAGCAGCCTCTGCCAGTTCCCAGACAGAGAACCCAACATTGGGCGCGTGTCCATTTCCATTATGACATCTGTTAAAGGGACAGGAGTGGGTGCTATCTGGGGAGGTTACAATTTCTAGGGTGTTTCTGGGCTCCACTGGGAGAGATATTTGTGAAATTCAGGGGTTTATGGTAATGAATTGTTTGAGCAAAGACTACAAAACCTCCATTTTAGTAGACAGTCTCAGTGGGGGTAGGTGGGTATTATGGGAAATGTTGAGGTTTGATGTTTATCATAGCAGCTTAAGGTCTGAGGCCCACTAAACTGCAAAGCATATTGAAACCAACAGCTTCCCCAAAGGTGTTATGATGTACTGTAGTAATCAATCTATTTTGGTGTTAGTAGCACCTACATTTGAAGTCATAACATTCACCTCCTTTGGTCCCATTTCATCTCTCCACATGCTTCCATGCAGTTAACCCCTTCCCGACATATGACGTACATTTACGTCATATGTCGGTTGAGGGGGAATCAAGCCAGCTCACGGAGTGAGCTGGCTTGAAAGAGAGCAGGTAATGGCTGTATATTACAGCCAGGTCCCTGCTCTCACGGCCACGAGCGGCGAGTTCGCCGATCGTGGCCGTTTAACCCTTTAAGCACCGCGGGCAAAGCGACCGCAGTGCTTAAATAGCTGATCGGAGGGGGGGCGCCCCCCTCTGGCGCCGATCGGGGCCCCCCGCGGCGAGATCGGAGGGTGCCGATCGGTTGCCATGGTAGCCAGGGGTCTAATGTAGACCCCTGTGCTGGCCGTGTCAGTATTCCTATTACATCCTGCCTGAGGCAGGATGTAATAGAAAGTGCTGAAAATCACTACGTTCAGCCATAGAGCTCTATGGCTGAACCTAGTACAGGCGATCGCGCCCCCTAGTGGTCAAGTACACTAGGGGGCCTTGTAGTAAAAGTAAAAAAAAAAAAAAAAAAAAAATATTAAAAGTTCAAATCACCCCCCTTTCCCCATTTCACAAATAAAAATAAATAAAAAATAAAAAAAATAAACATATTTGGTATCGCCGCGTTCCTAAAAGTCCGATCTATTAAAATATAACATTAGTTATCCCGCACGGTTAAAGGCGTAAACGGAAAATAATTCCAAACGCCAAAACTACGTTTTTTGTTCGCATCGCGTACCCAAAAAAAAATAACTAAAAGAGATCAGAAAGTCGCCCATATCCCATAATTAAAATAATTAAAAAGTACACTTCAGCCCGCAAAAAATGAGCCCTCACCCAGGTCCGTAGGTGGAAAAATAAAAAAGTTATAAGCCGCAGAACATGGCGACGCGACGCAAATTAGAAAAACCGTAAAAGTTGCGATTTTTTTTTTTAGTGGTAAAACATAACGAAAACTATATAAGTTTGGTATTACCAGAATCGTAACGACCCATAGAATAAAGATAACCCATCATTTTAAACGAACTATGAACTCCAAAAAAACCGTAACCAGCGCAAAATTGTGGAATGGCGTTTTTTTTTTTTTTTACCCCACATTGAATTATTTCCTGATTCCCCAGAATATTATACGGTATAGTAAATGGTACCATTACAAAGTACAACTTGTCCCGCAAAAAAAAAGCCCTCATGTGTCTATATAGCCGGAAAATTAAAAAAGTTACGCTTATTTGAACGCAAGGAGGAAAAAAAAAAAAAATTAACATAAAAGGCAATGTCGGGAAGGGGTTAATGACTTTCAGCACTCTGATTGGTGGATAGCTCCAGCCATCCACCAGTCAACATACTGACAACCATTCACTGTCTGAATGCAGGCTGAGAGGCAGGAAGATAATGCTTGGCTCTAATTGGTGGATAGCTCCAGCCATTCACCTATCAGCATGGTGAAAGCCATTCACTGTCTGCCTTCAGGCTGGGCTGTTTCTGATTGTGTGCAATTCACCATCAGATGGAGCAGGCAGCTTTCTCTACTGCCTCTCAAGAAGCTAAGGAGGCAGATGCTCACAACCCAATCTGCCCCAGCTCAAAGTCCTCTAGAATTGGGGGCCCATGAGCAGCTGAGCTCATATGTTAAGATGGCCATGACTCCTCTCCTGACCGGGCCCGTAATCAGAGTCAGCTCATCATTCTCAACCCAACCTGTGAAAGCGGCTTGCTTAGATTCCCCTCAACAACATTCAGTTATCGGCAATATTTGGTGACAAATAACCCACTTTTTTATAAATGAGTTGTAATTTAAATGTCAGTATCTGGAATGTACCACCATTCATTCTCTGTAACATGCATGCCCTAACATCTCTGTATGGGACCTTTACTAATCTTATGTGAAACTACTGTAGGTTACTGGAAAACTGAAATCAGTCAGGCTCCAAGCATGCTGCTGGAAGAGGAAACGCTCTCTGATTATAACTCATTACTAATCTCAACGGGTGTAAAAAGTGAGTTCCCTAACACCGCATGTGACATGGTCGTGGAGGGAAGTTTGTAATGAATGCTTGATTTCGGCTATTTGCTTGTTGCATGTTGACGTAGTGATACTTTATAATTTTGTTGAATGGAATCGAATTCAATTGCCAATGGCTCCCATATGAGGAGTAAGCTGCTGACAAGAAGCAGAAAGAATGGGGCATTTGGGCTGCATGACCAGCTTAAACAGGGGAATCATTTGTGGCTATCACTCATTGGTTACAACGTATTGCAGTAACAAAATATATTGCAGCATTATAGATATACTGCATTGTACTGCATATCCCTATATGGTGCATTCCATGCAATGCAGCCATACTTGTTTAATTAGGTTGTGGAGTGTGAAGCACTAATGTAGTAACTTCATTTGTAGGTTTATTTTCCATGGGGTGGCCAGCCTTTCAGAGCATCACTCCAAATATCAGGGAAGAAGGGGCGATGAAGGAAGACTCAGGGATGCAAGATACCCCCTACAATGAGGTAAGAGCATGATATAAGAAAGGATACTACTCTACTACATTACTCCAAATACGCATTACCAACATGCAAACCCTACTTACAGTAAGTCACCCACACACCATACTGTATTTCACCCTGTTACACTGTATAATGCACGTTGCACCTTCTCATACATACATACATACATACATACATACATACATGCATACATACATGCATACTTTATAATTAACCCCCCCCTGCATACATCTCAGTCTCCAGCCACACTTAGTAAACCACACTTACACATTCTAATCATCACCATAGTTTAGTCTAAGCCACCAAAACGTTTGCAGAACATGCAGAATGTATACATTGGCTTATTCAGATGTGGTTGGAGTTGCTATCACTGCTGCTTCCGTGGTAATACTGCAAGTAGAAGCCTCCTGTTGCAGTAGTGATCCGAGCCTCATCAAGTCTATCTCCCACCGTTGGACTGCTTACAGCAGCCTTGGCAGCAATGGCCTCTGTTTGTAAAAAAAGGGAGGAGATCACTGCCCCCCCCCCCCCAAACTGCAGCCAACTGTCAAACACACACACTATGCAAGCGCAAAGTATTGAACATCGGTATTTTGCGCACGATAGCCCTACAGTGACTTCACCTGAATGACCCCATTCTGTACATACCAACATGTTCAATGTCAGCATTATATTATTATGTCAACATTAAGAATGTAGACTTTATGATTACATAAATAATGTTTATATTTTCATATCAGCTCCTGTTCCAGTTACACTCCTTTCCCTAGTACAGCTATACCAACATACCGTATATACTGTACAGCAGGCATGTCCAAACTGTGGCCCTCCAGCTGTTGTGAAACTACACATCCCAGCATGCCTTGTAATAGTTTTAGCATTGCCTGGTAGCAATACTGTGGCATCATGGGACTTGTAGTTTCACAACAGCTGGAGGGCCATAGTTTGGACATGACTGCTGTACAGTGCACACACCAGGGTAGTTTGGTTAGAAGCCAATTAAACCACACCAACATATTAGAACATACAAACTCCAAGCAGGTAGCACAATGATGAACCTATAGCTGCAAAGCAACAATTCTATATTTTGTGTAATGTACTGTATGGCTTTGTGTCATTGCAGACAACTCTTGTAGAACAGCTGGATCTGTGTGTGGACTACCTCTGGAAATCTGAAAGATATGAGCTGATAGCTGATGTCAGCAAGCCAGTCATTGCTGTGTTTGAGAAGCAGCGGGACTTCAAAGTAAATTATTGTTTTATTTCTGAAAGATTGTTTGATGCTGTATAATCATGACAACTAGGCAGAGAGTATGACCCACATAAGCCTAGCGAAGCAACTCTGGCATTCAGGAATTACAGTACAAATCATTTCTCATTTAAAAAGCGAATTCATTTTTGGACGACATTTGCACCTGACATCGGAGCTACTATAGCACAGATGTACTGTAGTAAACTAAATCCATCCAAGCAGTTGGTTGTTTATTAAGCCTACTTTGTCTGCTGCCAGATACTGTTTGAAAAACTCATAGAATTTTTTTTTTTTTAATATTGTGCTGTTATATAATGTTGTAACATCTAAGGCACAGGTTCTCAAATTTGGTCCTCAGGACTCCACACAGTGCATGTTTTGCAGAATCACAAGTAAAATACTTAGCTCCACCTGTGGATCTTTTATAATGTGTCAATGAGTAATGAATGCACCTGTGCACCTGCTGGGTGACCTGGAAAATGTGGTCTGTGTGGGATCCTGAGGAACGAGTTTGAGAACCCATGATCTAAGGAAAGGTAAATGTTAAAGATCATAGTCTATTATGTTTTCTCAGGCAATTTCTGGCTCTGATCGTTGATTAGTTATTCAGAATATTATTTGTTAGTTTGATAAAGACCGTCCCTCAAGACTATTCACTGACTTCATTCAATACACTGTTTTGTCAGCATGAGTGTAGGTTACGGTATACATTAATATTTCCTACTTTATTGTTTTACACATTTCACAATATAATCGGAGATGTGCAATTCTATTGTGGAACCATTTTCTGCCAGTAGGCCACATTCATCAAGCAAATGGGGCAAACTGGGAAATAGTGTACATCAAAGCCTACACCCCTACCTCCCTAGTAATGCCTGGTTGTTATTATTATTATTATTATTATTATTATTATTATTATTATTATGGTTTCATAAATGTTATAATAAGTGCATGGCACATCTGGAATTTTGTGATTGGTAAATGACCATTAACTTGTATAGCACAGTACTGCCCCATTTGAGACTTAAGTCAGCAGAAAATAACAGCTTGTATTTACTTTTATACTGTAGTATATTGTTGTTGTTTTGTTTATATGGTCAGGGTGGAAACTAGGATTTTCCACAGCAGGGGCAAGGTAGTAATGTGCCTCCGCTCCGTCTCCCACTCCCCCTTCCCCACCATGGGTTTCACATCCAGCATCTGAGACATGCCGCCCCCTAGCCGCCACACCCTCCCCCTTTGTTGCGGCTCTGATGTGATGCCACAAAATTCTGCTTCACCATACAGTATGGATATTGAGATTTGTACAAGAAACATAGAGAGGCCCACCAAGCAGAATTCAATCAGCATAGCTGTAATAATAACAAGAAATTAAATAGAATAAAATATAATGAGCAAGGTGTGGACCAATTTGTTGTACAGTAAATTCCTGCTTTATTAACACTAATTTTATTGAGAAATATTGATAAATAGTGGCTCTGAAACTACTGTAGGTATCTGGATGTCTGATAGACAATGTCTAGGTCAACAGTCAATCCGCCAAACGGTTGGCATGCACAAAAAGTTGACACATAAAAAATTCCACATGTAAAAAATCATGGGAATGGGAAAGTGTGCCAAGCATAGCAGTAGTGGAGCCAGTGAAGTGAGCTATGCCAGGGTACGCGATATATGATCGACGTGGTGTCACATTGACACCAAAAACTTGTGTCGATCTTTTCACGTGTCGACCTTTCCATGTAAACCTTTTGTGGTCAAATTAATAACTGTCAACCTAGACATTGCCTGTGAGCTATACCGCGCCCATTATAATGTCATGTAGATTTAGACAAGGGTAATAATGAACATGCAAGCAGTAATTCGTATGCTTTCTTTTTCCTCTATGTGCCCACATTTATAGAGGCTGTCAGAGCTGTATTACCGAATTCACAGATCCTATCTAAAAATTGCAGAAGTTGTAAATGCAGAGAAGAGGTTATTTGGGCGTTATTATCGAGTCGCCTTTTACGGCCAGGTAAGACGAAATGAAATCATTGATGTTATTCATAAGACTGATGTTGTTCAGCAATGATCTCATTTGCCAAGGTACAAACGATTGCATCATACCAAGACATCAATATGCCCGCTAACACGACATACATAATGATAATATTGTTTGGAATCCAGCCCAAATATGTTCTACTGTACATCACTGCGCTCTCACAAATATATACTGACTTTCAGTATGTTACTATATAACAGTGACGTGCAGTGGTGGCTGGGAACAGAGAGGCACTGTCACAGCCACCACCGCACCCTCATCCCTGGTCCGACCGATGGTGACATCCAACACCCCCCCCCCCCCCGCGCTAGCGGCAATGGGGCAATGGATACCCCCCATGCCGCAACAACATCTGATCCTCCGCACAATTCCCCCCCACACCCCCTAACATCTGAACCTCTGCCCCACAGCCTCCACAAGCGGCACACACACACAGCACAATTTTGCGCAACACTGCTTACCTAAGCAGTACGCAGTGACTGGCACCCAGAGCACCGGGCGGGAGGCAGAAGAGAGACCCCAGAGAGGAGAGGGTAAGAGACGGCATGGAGCACGAGCCTGGCTCCGTGCATCCCCCTTCCCCCCCAGCGACGGCAATACAAGTCGGGGGACGAGCTGTGCAGTGGTGCACTGTGCGGCTCGAATCTCCTATATATTTGGCTACATCTGTCACTCAAAGTGGGTGTCTGTGTCTATAACGCTCTGTTCCTGGACTTTCCTCTTAATGTGTGATTGCCTTCATCTGTGCTGAACACCTTTCTGAGAAATTAACCTGTTTAAAACAGGTGATGGCAATCATACATTAAGGGGAAGTCTAGAAACAGAGCATTGTGTCCCTCCTGGAGAGGGTCATGTTGGGAGGTATGTGACAGAGAACCAGCCCAGTGAGCCCACAGACAGGGCCAGACACCCACTGCCTTCCCATGTTGCCCAGCACTGCTACTCCACAGCCACCAGGTGAGCGCCCCCCTCCCGCGATTTGCGGCAAAACCTCCCCCCCCCCGCGCCCCCCTCCCGCGATTTGCGGCAAAAACACCCGCTCCCCCGCGACCCCCCCTACCGCGATTCGCAGCAAAAACACCCCCGCGACCCCCCCTCCCGCGATTCGCTGCAAAAAGAACCCCCCCACGACCCCTCCCGCAATTCGCGGCATAACCACCACCCCGCGACCAACCCCTCCCGCGAATCGCGGCAAACCCTCCCCCGTGACCCCCCCCCCCCCCCCGATTCGCGGAAAAAACACCCCCACCGCGACCTCCCTCCGGCGATTCGCGGCAAAAAGGACCCCCCCGCGACCCCCCCTTGCACGATTAGCGGCACCCCCCCTGCGACCCCCCTCCCGCGATTCGCGGCACCCCCCCCCCCCTAAATTCGCAGCAGCCCCAGGATTAAATGGCACAAGCAAAACACTGACATGGCTATGGTCGACAATGAAAAAGGTTGTCATGAGTTTTTGAAGATTTATTTTTAATTTTTTTAATTTTTTCATATTCATTGTCATGTGTCGACATGGACACCAATGAAGTGGCACACTTATGTCAACATTTACATGTGTTGACCTTTCTGTGTTGATTTTTTCTTGTGGCGATTCGCGTCACACCCCCCCCGCAACCCCCCCTCCCGCGATTCGCGGCACCCCCCGTGACCCCCCACCTCCCGCAATTCGCGGCAACCCCCCACCGGAACCCCTGTGAACCCCGCCCTCCCGCGATTCGCGGCACCCACCCCCGCGACCCCCTCTCCCGCAATTCGCGGCACCCCCCCGTGATTCGCGGCAGCTCCAGAATTAAATTGCACATGGAAAACACTGACATGGCTATGGTCGACAATCAAAAAGGTTGACATGAGTTTTTTAAGTTTTTTTTTCATTTTTTGAATATTTTCATATTCATTCTCATGTATCGACATGGACACCAATGAAGTGCCACACTTATGTCAACATTTACATGTGTTGACCTTTCTGTGTTGATTTTTTTCTTGTGGCGATTCGCGTCACACCCCCCGCAACCCCCCTTCCGGCGATTCGCGGCACCCCGGCACCCCCCCGCGACCCCCCCCCCTCCCGCAATTCGCGGCAACCCCCCACCGGAACCCCCATGAACCCCACTCTCCCGCGATTCGCGGCACCCACCCCCCGCAACCCCCCCCTCCCGCAAATCGCGGCACCCCCCGCGATTCGCAGCAGCCCCAGGATTAAATGGCACATGGAAAACACTGACATGGCTATGGTCGACAATGAAAAAGGTTGACATGAGTTTTTGAAGTTTTTTTTTTTATTTTTTGAATATTTTCATATTCATTCTCATGTGTCGACATGGACACCAATGAAGTGCCACACTTATGTCAACATTTACATGTGTTGACCTTTCTGTGTTGATTTTTTCTTGTGGCGATTTGCGTCACACCCCCCCCACCCCCACCCCCCCACAACCCCCACTCCCGCGATTCACGGCACACACACACCTCCCCCGCGATTCTCGGCACCCCACCCCGTGACCCCCCCTCCCGTGATTCACGGCACACCCCCGCGACCCCCCCTCCCATGATTCGCCGCAACCCCCGCCCCGTAACCCCCCCTCCCGCGATTCACGGCACCCACCCCCGCGATCCCCCCTCCCGCAATTCGCGGCACCCTCCCGCAATTCGCGGCACCCCCCCGCGATTCGCGGCAGCTCCAGAGTTAAATTGCACATGGAAAACACTGACATGGCTATGGTCGACAATGAAAAAGGTTGACATGAGTTTTTGAATTTTTTTTTTTCATTTTTTGAATGTTTTCATATTCATTCTCATGTGTCGACATGGACACCAATGAAGTGCCACACTTATGTCAACATATACATGTGTTGACCTTTCTGTGTTGATTTTTTCTTGTGGCGATTCGCGTCACACCCCCCCCCCCCGCAACCCCCACTCCCGCGATTCACGGCACACACACACACCCCCCCCGCGATTCTCGGCACCCCACCCCGTGACCCCCCCTCCCGTGATTCACGGCACACCCCCCGCGACCCCCCCTACCATGATTCGCCGCAACCCCCGCCCCCGTAACCCCCCTCCCGCGATTCTCTGCAATCCCTCCCCTCCCGCGATTCGCAGCATCCACCCCCCCCACAACCCCCCCTCCTGCAATTCGCGGCACCCCCCCGCGACCCCCCCCTCCTGCAATTCGCGGCACCCTTCGCGACCCCCCCTCCCGCGATTTGCGGACACCTAAGTTGCAATACAGGGCATCTTTCATACAATTCTAACCATATTTCTCATATACAAACGTTCACAAATGAAGGGGGCGCAGCCCCTTACGACGGTGTGAAGAGCGCCCGTAGGGCGCGATGAATCACCTAGTGACTATATAAGCGGCACCTATAACAGAGCCTCGTGTTAATAAGGGACGTGCTTTCTGCCTATATGAAAGCACGCCCCTGTCAGTGAGGAGTCACCACTGTCCCCAATCACATCTGCCTCAGTGACAGGGGCGTGCTTTCATATAGGCAGAAAGCACGTCCCTGTCACTGAGGCACTGCTATAGGTGCCGTGTATACACCTTTTTTAAATGGGTTTTTGCTGCCGGGTGCTCTGTCCCTCCCACTGCCCACCCCCTGCATCTAATACTATACTATAGGCAGCGGGAGGCACCGCACTTGGTGCCTCCTAAACTAATAAAAATGGAGAAAAAATTATTAAAATAATACAAAGCATATCTTATGACACATAATATGTGTCATAAGTATTTTCTTTGTATTATTTTATTACATTAATCATTAATGACAGGGGAGGCACTGCCTCCCCTGCCTCCCCTGACTGCACGTCCCTGCTATATAATATTAATGGGGAATGTGTGTGGCTGGCAGCCCAAGCATTTTTTACACTCCTTGCATTATTTATCTCTTATTATGCATAAAACATTGCTTGTTTTTGTAAAAAGGCTTAAATGAATATTTATTTCAGTTTATTCAATGCAGAAACGTAAGCAAGTTTTGCAGAGAAATTAGAATGTATTTAAACCAGTTGCATTTTTAACAAAACCAGTTTGGGTTAATATACCCAGTATTGTAGCTTTGATACATTTGTAATTAATATGCAATTCATGTAACCAGGACCAGGTTTGGGAACCAATCCTGTACATACAACTGTCTTTTGTGAATGGGTTTGATGTGCATTTAATGCTTAATGTGCAGTTTATATTACAGGTTGAGTATCCCTTATCTGAAATGCTCAGGACCACGAGCATTTTGGATAAGGGATTTGTAAGGTTTTTGGATTTTTTTTTTACATACTTACCTGGTCTCACGATGGTCTCACGTCGTCCCCCGGTGGACATCAGGATCTTCTTCAGCAGTCCCAGGGGTGCATTGCATGAGTTTGCAGGTGTACCAGTGATGTAACGCACTCCTGGGACTGCTGAAGAAGATCCGAAAGGCCGCCGTGGACATCGGGGGACTTGGTAAGTACGAAAAAGGGGCGTGGGGGGGGGGACACACAAAAAATCCGAAATATTCTAAAAAAACCTGTGTTTTTTGGAATATTTCGGATAAGAGATCTCCGGAGACTCTACCTGTATTATAATGTCTACAAATTGGGTGTTTTCAGATGGGTATGGGTCAGGTTTGGGTCAGGTTTGAGTCAGGCCTAACATAATGCCAGGTCTGCTATTTAAAGTTTTGATTTCCGGAGTAAGAGCAGTGATGTCATACATGCATATCCCTAGCTGCAGGATTACTGTGATGGAGCTACAGCACAACACAACTTATCTTGCCTGTAGGGTGCCACAATTGTAAATTTCACATTTAAATGTTTTCTGAATTTAGCATTATAATCTGCTTATAAAACACATTTATATGTAGGGAAGCCAATGCAGACAGTTCCTAATTTGCATTCAAGTCATAAACTGTGTGTATATTCATAACGCTGTTGAACTAATGTTCCCACAGGGCTGCGGGCAGAGTTTGGGCTGCCCTGAGTCACTCTCACTAAAATTATAGGAACACAGGATGCACACTGTATAAACATACAGAAATAGACTAGATTTGATTAGACCAGTGGTTCCCAATTGGGTGCCGGGGCACCGTGAGGTGTTTCCTGGTCACTTGCACAGGTGCCCTGGTTTGATAGTCCAGGACCAATTTAAATTATTAATGGGCAATGTATGGGCAAACCCAATGTGGTGGCCGCCAGTCTAAAAATATACGTGAACTAACGCAAGAGAATCCTGTGCCTCATCCAGTAACTGAACCTAAGAAAGAAGTATAATCATAATTTACTTATTTTAATATTTTTTCTGAATTTCTCAATAGGAAACTTTTGGCCGTAAAAGAAATCTCAGTTTGGCAACCACTGGTTTAGACAATTATACACTTTATATCTCCCACCACCATATAACACATAGGCCAACATTTACTAAAATGGGAGTTCTATTTTACATGGGATGATGCTATGGGCAACCAATCAGAATCTACTTCTTATTTATTTAGCATCTTCTAGAAAATAATAGACTGGTTGCCCTTAGCGACATCCCATGTGAAATAGAACTCCCATCTTAGTAAATTTCCCCCATAGAAGGAATCCCATCTATAGTAGATCAGGGTTGCCTACTCTCCTGGAATACCCGGGAGGTTCCCCAAAATTGTGCCCCCCCCCCCCCTGGAAAGGTGGGCAACCCTCCCGGATACCGGCGGCACCCTCTGCATATCACTGGCTGCAGCAGTAAATGACCACAATGCGTGGCTTTTCTGCGGAGAGGGTGGGGCTAAAGATGCAAATTGCATAATTTAGCCCGTCCCCTCCCCAAAGGCCCGCAAATTGCGGGATTTGCCATACTGGTCTCCAGTCCCCTTGATGACATCTACATCAGGCCCCGCCCCCTGAAGTGCTGCTGACAGTCTCCTATCCGGGCTTCTTCCAGAGACTTTAAAAGTAGGCAACCCTGATCTAGATTCTGGAACAGAATCACACCACAATGTGTTCTTATTCTAGGCAGTGATGTAAATACAAAAAATTACCCATATAGGTGATTTGCTAAAGCTTTGAAAAATGAAAACTGGTGATGTTGCCTATAGCAACCAGTTAGATTCTCTCTAATTTTTTAGTATGTAATATAGGAAAGAGAGCTAAAATCTGATTGGTTGCTATGGGCTACACCAGAACTTAAACTTTTAGAAGTTTTTTATAAATCCAGTCTATAGAGGCTATTGAATAGGTATGGCTGGGGCATGAGTCTAATGTTTAATACTTTGTGCTTAGATGATATAAACAATTATGAAATAGTCAAGGTTTGACTTTGTGGTCACCCTGTATTACAAGGATGGGTAACCATCGGCCCTCCAGCTGTTGTCAAACTACACATCCCAGCATCCCAGAATGCACTGCTACAGTTTTGCTATTTGCCCATGCCAAAACTGTTGCAGGGCATGCTGGGATGTGTAATTCAACAACAGCTGGAGGGCCGAAGGTTCCCCATCACTGCTGTATTGTGTAGGTGGCAATGCAACACACGTGTGGGTATTGTATCATGTAATATAAAAATCCCAATTGGGAATTTGACCCTGATAGTCCCCCACCACTAAATTGACTTCTGCTAGGTAGGTACATGTCATACACTACTTAGCATGTCTCCGCCATGGGATGGAGCAAATACAAAGTTAACATAACACCACATCTATCTGTTCTTAAGTCTGAGAATCCCTACGCTTATATAGTAATTATTTGCTTGGCCTTCAGACAGCCATAAAAAGGTGGTATACACTGTACAGTATATCACACATGGGATCAAATAAAACCGGGTCGAAGCCAAGAACCTAAGCATTCTGCTGCTGGAAGATAATTATCGGCACTTCCCCAAAACACATAGTAAAGCAGAAGGTAAAATAGATTTTCTGCTCCAGCTCATTTGCAGAAAGGAAATATCTGGCTGGCTGAGAACAGATGAAATGTGGCGTGTTTAATCCGCTGAAAGCTAGAGCACAAATGTCTTCAGACATGACTAGTTCCAAGTATCGCCCTTTAAGGATGACTCTGGCCAAGTTCTAAGCAATCAGCAGCTCAGTCTGAGTGCGCTGGTTGCTGGCCTGCTAGAGGTTCTGGAAGTCTCAACTGGGGATTACACAAAACTGCAATGACTATTAAAATCTCTCTAATATTCCGACTCAAAGTTAATGCGTACGTTTGCTCTTTTTTTCCGTCTGATCCTGTTGAAGGCTGTGGTAAGTGCCTCGTTTTTTGCTTGTCTCTTTTCTTCCCACTCACACAGAGCGACAGCTATTTATACATCTAATTTATTAATATGAGATAAGATGTCCATTTGTCACTTTGGTGAAATGTGCGAGTGCCGTACTCATTTGTGTCTGTTCACATTTCAGCATTCATGGCAGAATGTAACCATTTTTAGCTGTGTATCATCCTGTTGCTGTTTTGGTTGTTTTATCTTCAAGATAGTAGATTAACCTCTGAAGGAATTGGCTAGCACTCTTAGGGAATGTACTATTTGTTATACATAAAACAAGATCCACCAGTAATATATTATACATAGCAATGCATTATTGTTTATAGGTACAGTAATTAGGTGTTAGTTTAGATAAGAATAGCAGTCACCTTTTCAGTCGCGTCTCACCATTTGCTTCTGCTTTGAATAGCTGCGGCTCCCCCTTACATCATACAAAATTATTTATTTATTATATTTATTACCAGTTTCTTATATAGCGCACACATATTCCGCAGCGCTTTACAGAGAATATTTGAACATTCACATCAGTCCCTGCCACAGTGGAGCTTACAATCTACAGTATGTTACTATTTTCATCCTTGCTGGCGGGTCGCCAGAACGTACGCGCTGGCGACCCGCCAGCAGCCACGCCAGCGAGGAGACTGAGACGCGCGAGCGTCTCACGCGCACGCGCGTCTCACGCGCACGCGCGTCTCAGTCTCCGTCGCTAGCGCGACGGAAACCCTGTCCGTCTCCGCCTCAGGGAGACGGACAGGGTTAGGGGGGGTTAGGGGGGGTGCGGGCAGGCGGCGGGGACCCCGGGTTACCGCCGGCAAGCCGGCGGGGACCCGGGGAACGGATGGAAGCGCCGTCGGAAGGGGCGCGCGTGTGCGCGCGCGTCCCCTTCTCACCATCGCCATGGCGCTGGCGGGGGATGGCGGCTGGCGACGCCAGCGCCATCCCCTGCAAAGATGGGACCTGACCCATCTGTATATTCCCTACCACATATACACGCACACACAGACATTCTCTGGTTAATTTTTGTTAGTAACCAAATAACCTAACAGTATATTTTTAGAATGTGTTAGGAAACCGGAGTACCGGAAGCACAGGGATAATATACAAACTCCGCACAGAGCCATGGTGGGAATCGAACCCATGACCTCAGTGCTAACCATTACACCGTCTGTGCTGCCCCACAGAATGTACAGTAGCATCAAAATAATTATTTCCTATAGCTGCAGGGAAGAGCACTTTCACTTGTTATCAGGACACATGGCTCAGGTGCAGATCCTGGAGGTGTGACCATTACAATCTATCGATATTCGGCATGTACTATTCATATAAACAGTGACAAGAACACAGTAGGGCACAGAGAAGAAGTCACATATTACACTGTCTATAGTGAGCCACATACATTGCAATATTCCTCATTTTAATCAGCCACAATATATAAGTCCATAATTATTGTGTAGCTGTCCAGTCCCCACGTTATACAGCAGCAGTTGCCCCTCATCCGGGTGATCCTCACCTTTCTGGTGTTTTACGGGCATATGCTTTTATTGCCCAAAGATCAGCCCAGTTGAGGAAATCAGATTTATGTGCAGGGATTACAGGCAAAACAGAGATCAAAGCAAAAACCAGGGAATAGCAGGAAAGATCTACAGTAAGTAATGTTCAGGTAATGAATCAAATAGGAGAGTAGGTGAAATCACACTCAGGATGTGTTAGGTACAGAGTGACAGAGAACAGATTTCCCTGCAGGGTGGAGGAGCTGGAGCGAGCAGCCCACAGCTCAGTATTTCCCATAAAGTAAGAAGGGTCAGTAACACTCATTGGAGGGGCAAAAAAAGTCGAATCTGCAGCCACAGAAAATAGTCGAAAACAGAGGCACTTTCGTCGACTACAACACATAGATTGGCGAGTACTTCTCCAATTCTGGAACTGAATCGCACCATACATTCTCCGATCTACGTGTTTTTGGACTGTGAGGATTTTTCCACAAGTTGAAAAATCAACACTTGGATTGAATAGGTTGAATGGTAAGAGCCGAATTTCCGACTGTCAGAAACATCAGCACAGATTGGATATCCTCCCTAGACTGTTACCAATACCAAAGTACAGCAGGACCTCCATAGACTGGTATAAATACCAAAGTACAGCAGGACCTCCATAGACTGTTATCAATACCAAAGTACAGCAGAACCTCCATAGACTGTTACCAATACCAAAGTACAGCAGAACCTCCATAGACTGTTATCAATACCAAAGTACACAAAGTACAGCAGGACCTCCAAAGACTGTTATCAATACCAAAGTACAGCAGAACCTCCATAGACTGTTATCAATACCAAAGTACAGCAGAACCTCCATAGATTGTTACCAATACCAAAGTACAGCAGGACCTCCATAGACTGGTATAAATACCAAAGTACAGCAGAACCTCCATAGACTGTTACCAATACCAAAGTAAAGGAGGACCTCCATAGACTGGTATAAATACCAAAGTACAGCAGAACCTCCATAGACTGTTATCAATACCAAAGTACAGCAGTACTTCCATAGACTGGTACCAATACCAAAGTACAGCAGGACCTCCATAAACTGTTATCAATACCAAAGTACAGCAGGACTTCCATAGGCTGGTACCAATACCAAAGTACAGCAGGACTTCCATAGACTGGTACCAATACCAAAGTACACAAAGTACAGCAGGACCTCCATAGACTGTTATCAATACCAAAGTACAGCAGGACCTCCATAGACTGTTATCAATACCAAAGTACAGCAGGACCTCCATAGACTGTTATCAATACAAAGTACAGCAGGACTTCTATAGGCTGGTACCAATACCAAAGTACAGCAGGACTTCCATAGACTGGTACCAATACCAAATTACAGCAGAACCTCCATCGACTGTTATCAATACCAAAGTACACAAAGTACAGCAGGACCTCCATAGACTGTTCTCAATACCAAAGTACACAAAGTACAGCAGGACCTCCATAGACTGTTATCAATACCAAAGTACAGCAGGACCTCCATAGACTGTTATCAATACGAAAGTACAGCAGGACTTCCATAGACTGTTGGAGCTGTAATAGATTTCATATGCTAAAGGTCTCTAGACACTCACCATTTTCCACACATTTAATTGATTAGAAAGCCCAACAAATTGGATAAATGAGTATTCTTGGGAAGCGTTTCAAGCTAGCTGCATCAAGCCTGGTCAGCTTGTGGCTCTCAAGCTGTTGTGAAAGTCCCAGTATGCCCTACCACAGTTTTGCTAATAAGGAATGTTGAACTGGATACAGCACGCTTTGATGTGTAGTTTCACAACAGCTGGAAAGCCACTGGTTGGCCAGGCCTGAGCTACGCATTATATGATTTGCTGGAAATACCTGTACTCTACTGTATGGCTATCCCATCCACAGCAGCTGATTACCCCATGGTGGCACAGCATACAGAATACTGTAGGTAGATCATTGCTCATTGGTAACTGAAATTATGTACTTTATAGTAAATGACCTGCTATGATCACTCAGTTCCTGTTATTTCTAAATAGAATCACTGCTTTAATAATAGATCTTTCCACAATCCTGTAAATCATGTTGTATGTATATTCTTAATAATACATTTTCTCATTTCTAAAAAAAAATGTTTTCAGAAAACAATTTAAACTCAGGGAATATGTTATGAGCCTTATGACCATTAGATGGCACTGTTTGATAGTCTACTTTTGTTATCTTGTTTATGCCGTTCATTGCTCTAAACACTCTAGAGGTCATTTACAAAGTGGAAAATGTCGGCTGTACAGAGGAACATCAGATTTTGCCCTGCCGTGTTCCTCAGCTAGATAGTAGTGATTCCTTATCTAGATACTAGGGCACCATAGCCATTTATCCCCATGGGGGTCACTGGAGTTTATTGTTATTTACATAGGCGTGCGCAGCACATTTTTTTAGGGGGTGCACCGTCAAAGGGATGTGCCTAGCAACACCTACTGGGTGTGTCATACACAGCCAATCAGGCCTGTCTACCATCATCTATTTGCTTTTGCTACAAAATTAAACATCTCTCAGCCACACCATAATCTCCTGCCTATTTCAAGTTTTAATTTTGTAATTACTCTTTGTAACAGTACATGCAAATAAAGTCAAAAACATAAATGGATGACGCAGGTATGTAGTGATATGGGTGATGCCGGTATGTAGTGATATGACAATGGTCTAGTACAGTGGTTCCCAGCCCTGGTCCTCAAGTACCCCCAACAGTGCACGTTTTCCAGGTCTCCACACAGAATCACAAGTGACATAATTAGCTCCACCTGTGGATCTTTTAAAATGTGCTTGTATAATCTGTGCACCTGCTGGGTGACCTGGAAAACGTGCACTGTTGGGGGTACTTGAGGACCAGGGTTGGGAACCACTGGTCTAGTACAATTAACAATGCAAAACACACATAATTGATTGATGGGCTCTTCTTTTAACGGAATACAGTTCTAAAAAGCAAAACACTTTGGTAAAAGGTATTGCTGGTTGATAGCGGCAGGGAGGTGTTTATAAGGGTAGGCACAGCATTAGGGGGTGCATGTGCACCCCTAACACTCTATGTTCACACACCTATGGTTATTTATATAATACATAAATAAGCAAATCAAGACAATGATTTTAAGTACAAGGCAATTTAGGACAAGTGCATGGTAAATAAGGATAGTGGCATCAGGAGACAAGACACTTAAATAATTATTAGGAGGGCATACCTGCCAACATTGGAGGAGACTGGGGCGAGACATAATTGTGGGGGCGTGGCCTGTTGCATAGGGGCGTGGTCTATACTAGTGTCACTGCCGCGAGGCCACACCCCCGTTTTTCGCCGCTGTGGGGGCATGCCCAGCAGCTCTGTAAGCTGCTGGCCAGCCCCCCTGCCTGAAAGAATAGACGCTGTGCGCATGCGGGAGTGACGCGGGAACATCCCAAAATACCAGGACATTCCCGCGATAAGCGGGACAGTTGGGAGGTATGGGATGGCAGAGACCTAGAGCTAGGTGCTGTTGAAAGCATTAAAAATAAAGTATTCTAAGAGAGGATAAAGTACATGAGGGGTGAGGGCCATGCTTACATTGTAAAGGGGAGGGGAAGACATGCAGGAGTGACACAAAGTTAGGATGAGAGATGGCTGGGTTTAATGAAGTATTTGGTCTTGAGAGACCATTTAACCTTTGGTAGAGAGGTGGAGAATCCAATAGGGAAAGGAAGAGAATTCCAGAGATAAGGAGCCAAAATCTTGGATGTAGGAGTGGGCAGAAGAAACCAGTTTGCAGGAGAGGTGGCATACTTTTGTAGTGCGAAGAGGATGGTGGCAGTGTAAAGAGAGATAAATGGGTGAGGTCTTTCTAAGTGAGTGTGAAGAACTTGGTTTGGATTCAGAAGGGAAAGGAGAGACAGTGACAGGATTAAAATACAGGAGAAGTGGACATAGTACATTTTGAAAATGAGGACAGTGAGTCGGGCAGCAGTATTGAGAATAGATTGGAGTGGGGAAAAGTGTTTGTCGGGGAGGCCAGATAGAATGAGATTACAGCAGATCAATCTGGACATGACCAGTGAGTGGATGAGGGTCTTTGTAGCACCCTGGGTGATAAAGGGTCTGATCATAGAAATATTTTTGAGGTGAAAAAAGCAGGACTGTGAGAGGTGCTGAATGTGTGGTGCTAGGAGAGGGAGGAATTATAAATACGCTAAGGTAGCATACTTGGGGGCAACTAGAGATAGTTGTTCTGTCAATAGCAATGGTGAAATTGTGGGAGGTGACGGTATGCAAAAGGTTGGGAAGATGATTTTAGATATGTACTATATATATGTTTATATATAGTTTATATATAGTATATATATATATATATTGTATATATATATATATGTAAGTGTAATATGAGTGCAGTAAGTTTGTGTACATATAATTGTATAATTGTAGCATGTCCTATGGAGACATAAAGAAATGTGGACTCTTCATCTCTCCGTGGTGCATTAACCCCTTCCCGACATTTGACGTACATTTACGTCATGGCCGGGATGTACTTCCCGACACATGGCATAAATGCACGTCATGGCTTTAAACTGTCCCCGCGTCTATAGACGCGGTGACAGTTTAAACATGTCTGCTGTCCCTGACAGCAGACATGTCCCTGCATGCCCAGGGGGGGCTGCGATGCCGCCTCCCCGTCGGCGATCGCTGTGATTGGCTGTTCAGTGTGAACAGCCAATTACAGCGTTTTCCTGTGTACCGGCGAATAACGTTCGCCGGTGACACAGGGATCGGTGGTGATTGGTGCTGTAAAGTACAGCACCAATCACCACGGGGTGTAAGGGTGACACTGGTGTCACCCCACCTCACCCCACCCGCCCCCAAAGTCCGTGATTGGTTCGTCGGACCGACGAACCAATCACAGCCATGGAGGGTGATTTAAACTAACGGTGACTGCACTGCAGACGCCATTCCGGTCTGGAATTGCGTGCAGTGCGGTCACCGTGCCTATCTGCCGCGATATACTGACCTGATCCTTGCAAATACTTACCTGATCACTGCTTGTAGCGTTCCTGGATCTTGTTACTTCTTGTGACTTCCTGTGTTGTGCTGTGCTGTGTTGTGCTGCTGCAGTGTGATAGATTTATAGATAGAGAGATAGAGAGAGAGAGATAGAGAGAGATAGAGAGAGCTAGTGACAGAGAGTCCTATATTTTGTGCTGCTGCAGTGTGATAGAGTTATAGATAGAGAGATAGAGAGAGATAGAGAGAGATAGAGATAGATAGAGAGATAGTGACAGATTGTGCTATATATTTTTTATATATATACAGCTGTACTGCGTGTGCAACTGACTGCTGCCCCCCCCTTTTGTGCTGATCAGTATAAATTAACTGATCAGCAACTTTTTGGGGGCGCAGGTTTTTTTTTTATATATATATACCTGTCAGTGCTGCTGCTGCAGTGTCATAGAGTGATAGATAGTGAGAGATAGAGAGATAGTGATAGAAAGTGCTATATTTTGTGTCTGCTGCCCCCCTTTTGTGCACCCCCAGCAACTTTTTTGGGGGTGCAGGGGTTATTTTTTATATATATAACTGTTAGTGCTGCTGCTGCAGTGTCATAGAGTGATAGATAGAGAGAGATAGAGAGAGATAGTGACAGAGAGTGATAGAGAGTGCTATATTTTGTGTCGGCTGCCCCCCTTTTGTGCACCCCCAGCAACTTTTTGGGGGTGCAGGGGTTATTTTATATATATATAACTGTCAGTGCTGCTGCTGCAGTGTCATAGATTGATAGATAGTGAGAGATAGAGAGAGATAGTGACAGAGAGTGATAGAGAGTGCTATATTTTGTGTCTGCTGCCCCCCCTTTTGTGCTGATCACTATATCTGAGGTGATCAGCAACTTTTTGGGGGTGCAGAGGTTTTTTTTTTATATATACCTGTCAGTTGCTGCCAGTTGCACTGTCAGTTGCACCAAAGGTTGTGCACCTGCTGCCCCTCACTGGTAATCAGTGTCGCATCACTGATCACCTTTTTTTTTTTTTTTGAGGGTGCTGTGGGGTCTTTTTTTAATTTTTTTTTTTTTTTTTTTATCAAATTCCTGTTGCCTTTGAGCGCTGTTCAGTGACGGACGTTACTGACCAACATCTGTGCTCAATTTTTGGCGCAGGACCTTTTTTTTTTTTTTTCTGCACTACATACACACTACACACTACATACTACATTGAAATAAAGTTTCCCCTACACTATACACGTGTTGAAACATTTCACTACCAGAAACACAAAAATAAAAATGGCATCCCAAATGTCATCCCAAATGTCATCCCAGTCATCCAGAAGAATGTATTCAGCGGAGGAGGCATATGCCATGCTTGCCTCTGACTCTGACACAGCCAGTGAGGCAAGCGGGGAATTTGAAGGATTCATCTTAAGCTCCTCTTCCTCCTCTAGTGATGAGGGACCCCCTCAAAGACGCCCCCGTAGAGCAGCTGAGACCCCCCCCCAATAATTGATCTCGTATGGACCCCACCACCAGACAATTTTGAGCCCCAGGTTCCTCAGTTTTTGGCCATCCCAGGAATCCAATTTGATTCCACAGGTCTCAGAGAAATTGACTTTTTCAAATTATTTTTCTCTGATGATTTTATAAATTTAATGGTGGACCAAACTAATTTATATGCCCAGCAGTTTATTGCTCAAAACCCCACATCATCATTTGCTAGGTGGACCCCTGTAGATGCAGTAGAGATGATGACGTTTTGGGGTCTGGTGTTTCATATGGGCATAGTAAAAAAGCCAGAAATTAGGCAATATTGGAGTACAGATGTTCTGTACAGCACCCCACTTTACTGTATGGCCATGACCCGGACTCGTTTTGAGTTAATCCTTAAATTTTTGCATTACAACGATAATGCACAGTGCCCACCCAGAGATGATCCCACCTTTGACCGGCTATTCAAAGTCAGGCCGGTCATTGATCATTTCAGTGCCAAATTTGAAGAGATGTACATCCCAGATAAATTCATTTGCATAGACGAGTCCCTTATACATTTTAAAGGAAGGGTTAAATTCCGCCAGTACCTTCCCAGTAAGAGGGCAAGGTATGGCATAAAAATGTATAAGCTGTGTGAAAGCACCTCAGGGTACACTCACAGGTTTAGGGTATATGAAGGGAAGGATTCAAGAATTGAACCGCCAGAATGCCCCCCCCTCCCTCGTAGGTGTTAGTGGAAAAATTGTCTGGGATTTAGTGCACCCCTTCCTGGATAAAGGTTATCACCTCTATGTGGATAACTTTTACACTAGCATCCCCCTGTTTAAGGCCCTTGGTTCAAGAGGTACAGCAGCTTGCGGTACTGTGCGCAAGAACCAAAGAGGCCTCCCAAAAATGCACATTGCCCAAGTAATGAGAAGGGGTGAAAGCAGGGGAATATGCACCGAAAATATGTTGTTCGTCAAATATAAGGACAAGAGGGATGTCCTTATACTGACAACAATTCACAGAGACAGTACCACCTCCGTCCCTGTACGAGGTACCAGTACCCACACCTCAAAACCTAATTGTATCCTGGATTACAATAGGTACATGGGCGGAGTGGATCTTTCAGATCAGGTACTGAAGCCGTACAGTCCCCTGCGGAAAACAAAAATCTGGTACAAGTAGCTGGCCGTGTATATCATCCAGATGGCACTGTATAACGCTTACGTGCTATTCCGTTCTACCAGCCAGAGGGGGACATTTATGCACTTTCAAGAGGAAGTCATAAAGGGCCTAATATTTGGGAACCAGCAGGCAGAGGGCCCCAGTACTTCTAGTACTGGCCCCCGTATTGTACCAGGGCAGCATTTTCCTGATGAAATCCCCTCCACTGGAAAAAAGGGCAGGACACAAAAAAGGTGCAAAGTTTGCTATAAAAAGGGAATAAGAAAGCAAACTATTTTCCAGTGTGACACTTGCCCCGACAAACCCGGCCTATGTATAAAGGAGTGTTTTAAAATATACCACACATCTATGGATTATTAGGTTCATAATTTCACCGTGCTTCGGGGGTCTTGCTAATGCCACATAGCACCCACCATTCATTCCACCAGAATCTGAGCCGCAAAATCCAAAAATCACTCCTTCCCTTCTGAGTCCTGCCATGCACCCAACTGGTATTTTTTGGTCACATGTGAGGCATTGCCGTACTCGGGAGAAATTGGGGCACAGATTTTGGGGTGCTTTTTCTCCTTTATACCTTCTGAAAATGAAAAATTTTGAGCCAGAACTGCATTTTTGTGTAAAAAAATGTAATTTTTCATTTTCACTGCCCAGTTGTATCAAAATTGGTGAAACCCCTGGGGGTTTGAAATGTACACTATACCCCTAGATGAATTCCCTGAGGGGTGTAGTTTGCACAATGGGGTCACTTGTGGGGGGATTCCACTGTATTGGTGCTTTGGGGGTCTTGCTAATGCCACATAGCACCCACCAACATTCCACCAGAATCTGTGCTGCAAAATCCAAATATCACTCCTTCCCTTCTGAGTCCTGCCACTTTTTGGTCACACATGAGGCCTTGCCGTACTCGGGAGAAATTGGGGCACAGATTTTGGGGTGCTTTTTCTCCTTCATACCTTCTGAAAATGAAAAATTTTGAGCCAGAACTGCATTTTTGTGTAAAAAAATGTAATTTTTCATTTTCACTGCCCAGTTGTATCAAAATTGGTGAAACCCCTGGGGGTTTGAAATGTACACTATACCCCTAGATGAATTCCCTGAGGGGTGTAGTTTGCACAATGGGGTCACTTGTGGGGGGGTTCCACTGTATTGGTGCTTTGGGGGTCTTGCTAATGCCACATAGCACCCACCAACATTCCACCAGAATCTGAGCTGCAAAATCCAAATATCACTCCTTCCCTTCTGAGTCCTGCCACTTTTTGGTCACACATGAGGCCTTGCCGTACTCGGGAGAAATTGGGGCACAGATTTTGGGGTGCTTTTTCTACTTCATACCTTCTGAAAATGAAAAATTTTGAGCCAGAACTGCATTTTTGTGTAAAAAAATGTAATTTTTCATTTTCACTGCCCAGTTGTATCAAAATTGGTGAGACCCCTGGGGGTTTGAAATGTACACTATACCCCTAGATGAATTCCCTGAGGGGTGTAGTTTGCAAAATGGGGTCACTTGTGGGGGGGTTCCACTGTATTGGTGCTTGGGGGGTCTTGCTAATGCGACATAGCACCCACCAACATTCCACCAGAATCTGAGCTGCAAAATACAAAAATCACTCCTTCCCTTCTGAGTCCTGCCATGCACCCAAATGGTATTTTTTGGTCACATGTGAGGCATTGCCGTACTCGGGAGAAATTGGGGCACAGATTTTGGGGTGCTTTGTCTCCTTCATTCCTTGTGAAAATGAAAAATTTTGAGCCAGAACTGCATTTTTGTGTAAAAAATTTAATTTTTCATTTTCACTGCCCAGTTGTACCACAATTGGTGAAACCCCTGGGGGTTTGAAATGTACACTATACCCCTAGATGAATTCCCTGAGGGGTGTAGTTTGCAAAATGGGGTCACTTGTGGGGGGGTTCCACTGTATTGGTGCTTGGGGGGTCTTGCTAATGCGACATAGCACCCACCAACATTCCACCAGAATCTGAGCTGCAAAATCCAAAAATCACTCCTTCCCTTCTGAGTCCTGCCATGCACCCAAATGGTATTTTTTGGTCACATGTGAGGCATTGCCATACTCGGGAGAAATTGGGGCACAGATTTTGGGGTGCTTTGTCTCCTTCATTCCTTGTGAAAATGAAAAATTTTGAGCCAGAACTGCATTTTTGTGTAAAAAATGTAATTTTTCATTTGCACAGCCCAGTTGTATCAAAATTGGTGAAACCCCTGGGGGTTTGAAATGTACACTATACCCCTAGATGAATTCCCTGAGGGGTGTAGTTTGCAAAATGGGGTCACTTGTGGGGGGGTTCCACTGTATTGGTGCTTGGGGGGTCTTGCTAATGCGACATAGCACCCACCAACATTCCAACAGAATCTGAGCTGCAAAATCCAAAAATCACTCCTTCCCTTCTGAGTCCTGCCATGCACCCAAATGGTATTTTTTGGTCACATGTGAGGCATTGCCGTACTCGGGAGAAATTGGGGCACAGATTTTGGGGTGCTTTTTCTCCTTCATTCCTTGTGAAAATGACAAATTTGGAGCCAGAACTGCATTTTTGTGTAAAAAATTTAATTTTTCATTTGCACAGCCCAGTTGTATCAAAATTGGTGAAACCCCTGGGGGTTTGAAATTTACACTATACCCCTAGATGAATTCCCTGAGGGGTGTAGTTTGCAAAATGGGGTCACTTGTGGGGGGGTTCCACTGTATTGGTGCTTCGGGGGTCTTGCTAATGCGACATAGCACCCACCAACATTCCACCAGAATCTGAGCTGCAAAATACAAAAATCACTCCTTCCCTTCTGAGTCCTGCCATGCACCCAAATGGTATTTTTTGGTCACATGTGAGGCATTGCCGTACTCGGGAGAAATTGGGGCACAGATTTTGGGGTGCTTTGTCTCCTTCATTCCTTGTGAAAATGAAAAATTTTGAGCCAGAACTGCATTTTTGTGTAAAAAATTTAATTTTTCATTTTCACTGCCCAGTTGTTCCACAATTGGTGAAACCCCTGGGGGTTTGAAATGTACACTATACCCCTAGATGAATTCCCTGAGGGGTGTAGTTTGCAAAATGGGGTCACTTGTGGGGGGGTTCCTAACTTTTAGCATCTTATGGTGCCTAGAATCCTACATGGTGCCTAAAAAATAATCTCATAAAAAGGAGGCTCCAAAATCAAGTAGGTGCTCCTTCTATTATGAAGCCTGTGGTTTGTTCAACGTGCACACTAGGGCCACATATAGGATATTTATGAAAACAAAAGAATTGGGGGAATCAATTTTTAGTCACATTTCTCTAGTAAAATCTACTGTGTTCCTTAGAAAAATGTATTAAAATTGCAAATCTGCAAAAAAAATGAAATTTTGAAATTTCACCTACACTTTGTTTTAATTCCTGTGAAACACCTAAAGGGTTAACAAACTTCCAAAATGCTGTTTTGAATACTGTGAGGGGTGCAGTTTTTGAAATGGCATCATTTATGGGGGTGTCTCACATACAAGTCCCTCAAAGTCACATCAGAACTGAACTGGTCCCTAAAAAAATCAGTGTTTGAAATTTTCTTGAAAATTTTAAAATTTGCTATTCATATTGTAAGCCTCCTAGTGTCCAAAAAAATTAAAAGGAAGTTGAAATAATGATGGAAACATAAAGTAGACATATGGTCTATGTTAGTTATTAACTATTTTGAGTGGTATGATTATTTGTCTCACAAGCAGAAAATTTAACATTTTGCAAATTGCTAAATTTTCCATTTTTTTACGACATTTTGGTATTTTTCACAAAAAAACACAGACTGTATCGACCCAAATTTACCACTAATTTGAAGTACAATGTGTCACGAGAAAACAATCTCAAAATCACTGGGATAAGTAAAAGCAAAAAAAAGTTATCCCCACTTAAGTGATACATGTCAGATTTGAAAAAAAGGGCTCTGTCAGGAAGGCAAAAACATGCTGTGTCAGGAAGGGGTTAAACCCTACAACTTACAGTATTAGCATTGTCAAGTTACAGCTGTCTGTTTAGATCTCTTGTTACTTCCATTTATATTATACTGCAGCAAAACAAAATAATTATTAAATCTAATGGGAATCATTAATCAGTTAAGATCTGGAAGTTTTGTATTTTATTAAACTTTATAAGAAAAAGGCAATGTTGGTCTTAATAAAAACATTGTCCTTGGACACACTGTAAGTGTACTCATTTATATACCTGGTGTTTATTTGATGTAGAAATCCTGCTGGTGTTTTGAATTGGTCTAATATTGAGATACATAATATTACATGTGTAAGTACAAAAGAAAATAGGAGAAAGTGGCGCTGAAAATAATAAATAATAAAAAATGGAAATTCATTTAATATAATAAAACCGTACATATTCAATATATTATTATAAGACAGGGGAAATGACAATGATAAGGGGTTTAAGTGAAGTGGACCTGTAACCAAATTAAAAGAAAGTCGCTGGTGGTGTCCTGTTCCTATTATGCTGCCATTGATGGGTTGTATTTGGAACAACTAGATGTTGGCAAGGGATGCAGTTCAAATCCTGTCGGTCGGAATACCGACCGCCGAAATCCCGACACTTTCTCCCTCCATGGGTGTCCACAACACCCATAGAGGGAGAATAAATTAGTGTGCCGAGCTTAGCGAGGCACCGGGCCCACTGTGCAGCGAGCGTCCCCCCCTTGTTGATATTTCGGTGGTCGGGATTTTGAACGCCGGGATTCCGACCGCCTCGATTTCATAACAATCCCGTTGGTAAGTGTGGTCCCACAAATAGTTACCAGGCTGCTAGAGGAATTGATCCTATTCAGATAGCAATGTAGCAAGGATCATCATAGAGTGCAGTGCAGATGGCGCTGTAGTCTGGCACAATTGTAATCCAATGGTACTCCAATAAAACAAGGTGATGCGTGGCAGGCTGGTTCGGGTACGCGGTGACAAAAGGATTGCAAGGGTCTGGGTCCACTGGTTCTCTTGACACATTTCGCTGTCTAAAATACAGCTTTATCAAAGGTGAAAAGCTGTATTTTATACAGTGAAACGTGTCAGAGGAAACAGTGGACCCAGACCCTTGCAATCCTTAGCGCGCCTTAGCTTTGCGTGCACCCTGTACGGGAACAGGGCGGGCAGCTGACATCCAGTCACGTCCCTGCCAAATTTCCATGGGAATGCCCAGTGTTTTCATGGGAACACCCATGAAATGCCAGGCATTCCCATGGGCACATCCACCCGCCCCTGCCTGCACTGGTGGGTGTGAACGGGACAGCGAACTTAGCAAAATATCGGTACCCTGTGCGAAAGCGTGGGTGACCTAGTAAATCAGAATAACCCCCATAATCCTGTGTCTGGTCATTCCTTGCTTTGTGTGCCTGGGGCAATTGGCAGAACAGAAAGTAGTATGTCTGTATTTTAACACCAGCAAAGCACAGCAATTTGCATCAGCCTCAGTAAAGTGCATTCGCTGCTGCTATGAATTGAATGGATTTTTCTGCCCTCAATACTGCACACAGGTTTGGTTTTCCAGGTCACCCGGTAGGAACACTGGCCCTTATTCAGAACTGATTGCAGTACAAATTTGTTTGGAAAATGGGAAAAACCATGTGCACTGCAGGTGGGGCAGATGTAACGTGCAGAGAGAGTTAAATTTGGGTGGGGTGTGTTGAAACTGAAATCTAAATTGCAGTGTAAAAATAATGCAGCCAGTATTTACACAGAAACAAAATAACTCACACAAATCTAACTCTCTCAGCACATGTTACATCTGCCCCACCTGCAGTGCACATGGTTTTGCCCATTTTCCAAACAAATTTGTACTGCGATCAGATCTGAATAAAGGACATTGTGTTGTGTATCACCAAGTGTCACATTTTAAATCCGCATGGGACCTGGAAAACATGAATTATGTGGTTTCCTGGGGACCACATTTGAGAAGATGTGGTATAACTAATGCATCCCAAACGGGAAGCGGTCATCTGTTAGAATGAACTTAGGTCTACAGTCATTAGGTCGACCCCACTAGGTCGACTGGCAGGAAGGTCGACCTGACTTAAGGTCGACATGGGCCAAGGTCGACATGACTTAAGGTGGAATTTGCATAAAGGTCGACATGAGGAAGGTTGGTTTTTCACTGTTTTTTGAGCCGACATGTGCCGACAGGCGGTATTTCATGCCCTACCATCCACTAGGGGGTGGAGGATAAAGCTGTGGGGAGCGAAGCAAGCCACCGTGCCCGAAGTATTGCGAGCGAAGCGAGCTATGCGAGGGTCCGATTCTCATTGCCAACTGTGTAAATGTCGACTGTGTCGACATTCGGATCAAAAACAGTGAAAACCCCATGTCGACCTTATGACCAGTCGACCTTCCTCATGTTGACCTTTATGCAAATTCGACCTTAAGTCATGTCGACCTTGGCCCATGTCGACCTTAAATCAGGTCGACCTTCCTGCCAGTCGACCTAGTGGGGTCGACCTAATGACTGTAGACCTAAGTTCATTCTGATAGATGTACCGATTCCATCCCAAACATGTGGAAATTGAGCTGGTCACAAAAAGATGAAATACGTTTGATCAAGAAAGCTTGTGAATATCCGTGTTACATATAGGTACCTAATGCAGACACAGGGAATTTCACTGGAGATCTTACTTTAACTGCATGAAAACTTTAAGAATTCTCTTATAAAACTAAAGTGCTACTTAATCATCTGTCATTTTGCAAACACCCAATGATACCATTAATGCCTGACTTCAGCCTAAACATGAATTCCCGTCATCCATTAATAATTCTATTTATAATGCATCAAAGGCTTTGCTTACTGTGTACTAGCTGTAGGACGTGTTATAAACTCATTGAAGTGACTAATGGTGGATGGTGCAGCTTTGGGGACTGAATCCCTAAGTTCTTCCCGGCAAATTTAAATATATTGATAACATTTTTTTTCAGGGATTCTTTGAAGAAGAGGAAGGGAAGGAGTATATCTACAAAGAGCCCAAATTAACAGGACTATCGGAAATATCACAGAGGCTGCTCAAGTTGTATAGCGATAAATTTGGAGCAGACAATGTTAAGATTATTCAGGACTCAAACAAGGTGTGTACTTCTGTTCACAACGAAGATCACTGCGTGACTCCTCCATAAAGGCAGAAATAGTGTATATATTATTGTGATTGGAAAGATTTGGGTTCCTTGAACTACAAATATTTGTGTTTCCAGTGAAAATTTTCATTTTTTCAGGCAAGATCCTCTCTAGTTATTTCTAGTTCAGGGAGGCAGGGTTATTTCTAGTTCAGGCAGGCAGGGTTATTTCTAGTTCAGGCAGGCAGGGTTATTTCTAGTTTAGACAGGCAGGGTTATTTCTAGTTCAGACAGGCAGGGTTATTTCTAGTTCAGGCAGGCTGGGTTATTTCTAGTTCAGGCAGGCTGGGTTATTTCTAGTTCAGGCAGGCGGGGTTATTTCTAGTTCAGGCAGGCAGGGTTATTTCTAGTTTAGACAGGCAGGGTTATTTCTAGTTCAGACAGGCAGGGTTATTTCTAGTTCAGGCAGGCTGGGTTATTTCTAGTTCAGGCAGGCTGGGTTATTTCTAGTTCAGGCAGGCGGGGTTATTTCTAGTTCAGGCAGGCAGGGTTATTTCTAGTTCAGGCAGACGGTTATTTCTAGCTCAGGCAGGCAGAGTTATTTCTAGCTCAGACAGGCAGGGTTATTTCTAGTTCAGGCAGGCAGGGTTATTTCAAGTTCAGGCAGACAGGGTTATTTCTAGTTCAGGCAGGCAGGGTTATTTCTAGTTCAGGCAGGCAGGGTTATTTCTAGTTCAGGCAGGCAGGGTTATTTCAAGTTCAGGCAGGCTGCGTTATTTCTAGTTCAGGCAGGCAGGGTTATTTCTAGTTCAGGCAGGCTGCGTTATTTCTAGTTCAGGCAGGCAGAATTATTTCTAGTTCAGACAGGCAGGGTTATTTCTAGTTCAGGCAGACAGGGTTATTTCTAGCTCAGGGAGACGGTTATTTCTAGCTCAGACAGGCAGGGTTATTTCTAGTTCAGACAGGCAGGGTTATTTCTAGTTCAGACAGGCAGGGTTATTTCTAGTTCAGGCAGGCAGGGTTATTTCAAGTTCACGCAGGCAGGGTTATTTCTAGTTCAGGCAGACAGGGGGCCTTATTCTGGTTGGTGCGGCCGGGCCGTACGCGTACGTTCCGGGGTTTTTCATGATCTGCGCATGCGTACATTCGCTAATGCGCAGGCGCGAACACTCCACAACGCTTACGGACGGGTCTCTCCGTGCGAAAAAACCTGTACGCGAGAGTACGGGCATTGGGGGCGGCATAGGGGCGTGTTGAGGGGAGCGGCCGAAATAATGAGGGAAAATGGGCGTAAACATGGGCGTACACGGGGGTGTGCACCAAAAATGAACGGTGCTACTACCGCACGATCGTCTAAAGCACCGTTCATTTCGGACACAAAACAGGCGGCCGCCAACCGCCACCTTAGACCACCCCTACAGATACCGCATGCCAGCGTGCGCCTGGGTTTGCTAATTTACGCTGATTACTAGTCAAACACATACACCTGAATGTAATAACCAATGCTGCAGTCTATTAAGTCCAAACCATGATTTCACTACCTGCAAGCCACACACAGCACTCAAACACATTGGAAGCTTATCTTTCTATACTTCTCTACATTTAAAGGTTTGTTTAATTTAAGGTAAGAATCTTTTTAAGACCTGCTTATATATGCTAAGGTAGGTATTTTTTAAACAGTTATACACATTCACTACGTGCTTTCATAGACTTTACACAGTAGCACACTCAATCTACACAAGTCGACATGTGTCAACGTGTTCACTCTAATACAAACATAGGTTTTGTATTTATGATACAATAACATAAACCACATCTAACACCTACAAAGGATGTTTCAGCAATGTTTTAAGCCCATGCCCACTATTTTGCACATTAATTAATTCAATCAATTAATTAATTTACATAATTATAGTTGAAAGGCAAGATTTGCAGGTCCATATATGTGAAGGGTATGCCAGCGTACACGGACGTACGCTCACTCTCACGAGCGGTGACATAAGCTGAG
This sequence comes from Crinia signifera, assembly GCF_055691185.1. Lineage (NCBI taxonomy): Eukaryota > Metazoa > Chordata > Amphibia > Anura > Myobatrachidae > Crinia > Crinia signifera. Next base: position 262,514,219 of record NC_139219.1, read on the forward strand.
TTTTCTATTGAAAACAATAGGGACCCGTCCGTGCAAGCTGGCGTACGCTCAGATAGCCGCAAGAAGTCGGTGGGAAGACGGACGAGAGACGTCCGTAAACGGTGGCGTACGCTCAATTGTACGCCAGTTGTCGGAGTGTAAGGGCTGGTCCGTCCGTGTACGTTGGCGTACGCTCAATTGTACGCCACTCCCCTTCGACGTTGTTTCTGCCCGTACGTATGCGGCTGAGTTGTGGGTGGACTTAACCCCAACGGCCGCGTACGGAGAGCGTACGCTAATAGTGACCGTACGCAGGTTTGGCCGCTCCGATCAGAATAACCTCCAGGGTTATTTCTAGTTCAGGCAGGCAGGGTTGTTTCTAGTTCAGGCAGGCAGGGTTATTTCTAGTTCAGGCAGGCAGGGTTATTTCAAGTTCAGGCAGGCTGCGTTATTTCTAGTTCAGGCAGGCAGGGTTATTTCTAGTTCAGGCAGGCTGCGTTATTTCTAGTTCAGGCAGGCAGGATTATTTCTAGTTCAGACAGGCAGGGTTATTTCTAGTTCAGGCAGGCAAGGTTATTTCAAGTTCAGGCAGGCAGGGTTATTTCAAGTTCAGGCAGGAAGGGTTATTTCTAGTTCAGGCAGGCAGGGTTATTTCTAGTTCAGGCAGACAGGGTTATTTCTAGCTCAGGCAGACAGAGTTATTTCTAGCTCAGACAGGCAGGGTTATTTCTAGTTCAGGCAGGCAGGGTTATTTCTAGTTCAGGGAGGCAGGGTTATTTCTAGTTCAGGCAGGCGGGGTTATTTCTAGCTCAGGCAGGCAGAGTTATTTCTAGCTCAGGCAGGCAGGGTTATTTCTAGTTCAGGCAGGCAGGGTTATTTCTAGTTCAGGGAGGCAGGGTTATTTCTAGTTCAGGCAGGCAGGGTTATTTCTAGTTCAGGCAGGCAGGGTTATTTCTTGTTCAGGCAGGCAGGATTGTTTCTAGTTCAGGCAGGCAGGGTTATTTCTTGTTCAGGCAGGCAGGGTTATTTCTTGTTCAGGCAGGCAGGATTGTTTCTAGTTCAGGCAGGCAGGATTGTTTCTAGTTCAGGCAGGCAGAGAAATCCCTAGTATGGGCAGATGGGATTATCTCTGTTTTTTTCAGGCATTATCATTGCTAGATTATCTCTAAATCCTGTAGGTAGGTTTTCTCTATTTCAAACAGGAAGATTCATCTCTAGTTCATGGAAGACAATATTGTCTCTAGTTCAGGCAAGAGCATCTTTCGCTCAGCCAGGCCGGATCATCCTTAGTACAGGCAGGCACACATAAGGTACCACCTCTAGCTCAGACAGGCAGGACCATCTCTCCCTCGGCCAGGTAGTATTATCTCTAGTTCTAGTGCAGCTAGGCAGAATCATTTCTTAGATCCACGACCACAGTGGTATGTGCAGGCATGTTAGCCAGTACAGTCGGTTTATTTTTTAATCCCATTGTTTCATCTGCACTGTACAAAGCTTTTAGTTTAAACATAATACATTTTGTGTCATACTGTTGGCTCTATGAATGCCGCACTAGCAGCAGAAACAGAAATTCATTAGTTATCATTTTAAGGACATGTGATTGACCTTCCTGCTATGTGCATTGTGTAGTCAAAGCAGCCGAGAGGGGGGGGGGAGCAGGTACTAATTACCCGGGCAACAGGCTTGCAGGGGCCCTGGTCTGACCCCTTCCTTCCCCCACCGTCCCTCCCAGGTAGCAACAGCAGCACACAGTACTATAGCATGTGCTGATAGCAGGCTCAACATGAGCATCTCACTGACAGCGTGTGAGCACATGCTGAGCCCACTGTCAGCACAGCATATGCTGTAGGTGTGTGCTGCTGCTGTTGCTGAGTTTAGAGTTTTCTTTCACCCTCCTCTAAACATTTTGGGGCGTGGTGGGAGGTGGCCACACCTCCCACACTTAGGTCACACCCCCAAATTTTATCGGGGCCCGGCATTCCTCTTGGCTGCCCTGTGTGTAGTATCTATTGTGTACTTGTCTAGTATCTATCGTATAGGAATGGAAGGATTTTTGCTACATTTGTGAATTTCCTTTTTCTCTCAAGTCTCTTCTTCATAGTATCTACAAAATGGATAAGGACTCATTGTATGGCAGTATTCTGCAGAAATGTATATGTTTAATCCTATTTTATAGTTCATAATTAATGTTTATGCAGGTGAATCCCAAAGATCTAGATCCTAAATTTGCTTATTTCCAAGTGACCTACGTCACGCCTTATTTTGATGAGAAAGAGCTGGAAGAGAGAAAAACAGATTTCGAGAAGCATCACAATATCAGCAGATTTGTCTTTGAAACACCATTCACACTGTCAGGGAAGAAGCATGGTGGCGTGGAGGAGCAATGCAAGAGGCGTACAGTGCTCACCAGTAAGTGACTATCTGCACTGCACTCAGGGCCGGTGCAAGGCACCGGAGCGCCCCAGGCGAGTCGGGGTGGGGGCGCCCCGGTGCCGGGGGGAGGGAGGGGGGATGGTACCTGTGTAAAAAAATTGCTGCCCCGGCGTCCCTGCAGTGCTGGGGCGGTCAGGGGTGTCCGTGCCGTAGGGGTACCTGCGGCGCCGTCATGTGTATAAAGCTGGCTGCGGCCGGCGGGGTCCCTGTAGTGAATAGCAAATAACTAGTGCTTCCCGCACCGCCGCGCGCATAGCGCTAGTTATTTGCTATTCACTACAGGGACCCCGCCGGCCGCAGCCAGCTTTATACACATGACGGCGCCGCAGGTACCCCTACGGCACGGACACCCCTGACCGCCCCAGCACTGCAGGGACGCCGGGGCAGCAATTTTTTTACACAGTTCGCTGGGGGTGAGGGGCGAACTGCCGCCCTCCAGGTGCCGGCGCCCTAGGCAAATGCCTAGAGCTGCCTAGTGGTGACTGCACTGCGTTTCTCTGCCTTCAGGTATAGCTGGGAACACACTGGAGTCATGTCAGGACAATATGCTGTTTCATAATGACATATTGCTAACATTTCTCAGTGTGTGTACTCCCAATAAGCGGTTGTATGCAACATCATCAGGTTTCATGTGCTGCACATCAAACCTGATATCGCTATAACCCAGTACTATGCTAATGAAGGACGGAACATGATTGTTCTGTCCTTCATTAACATCTCTACAGTGTGTACACGCAATGCGGGCTGATGGGCATTTGTTCCGATATCGGAACAAATGCCTGTTGCACAAGGATGTGTCCAGCTTAACTCTTAAGCCCGGTACACATGGGGCAATTTAAGCCGTTATCACTAGCTAAATGGTCATTGAGCGACCATATCGCCAGTGTTTTTTTTGTGCTGTGGGAGATAAGTCGCTAGGAGCGTGCTACCACAGCCAGCCCTCAATGGTCGCTGGATGCATGCTCCTGCACTTATGTCAAAAAATTGCTGGTCGCTGGTGCACAATGCACAGTCAAAATGAGGCAGAGACAGAATTTTTGCAATTTTCAGCCAAAATCGCTGGTCGCTGATGAACACAGTCCACTGAGCCATATGGTCACTGAGCAATATACTGTATTGCTGGGAGATATTAAGCCAAAATTGCTCAGTGACCATATTGCACCGTGTGTACAATGAGTACACACTAGGACAACAGGCAATCAGGCAATGGTTGGGGCAAGTCCTCTTTGCCCGAGACCATCCCCGATTGCCCATACACATTGGTCAGTTTAATGAGCGACGGAACAAACTTCTGATCCATCATTCATGAAACTGCATATCTTGTAGTTGGCTGTACAGCATGACCGACCAGAAGATTTTGCATGCGGCCCATACAAGCAGGCAATACTGAGCACTCACTTCACGGAGTGGATGATTTGTTGTTTCAGTATGGTAAATGGGTGCATACTCAGCCTAATGAGGTAGACATGCTTTGATTTTGACATGTTTTCAATTAGATTTTGCTTCTAGAAGCAATATCGAATATAATTCGAATGGTTTTTAGATGCGTTCAATCCGCATTCGATGCCATGTGCACTCCCGTTTTGTCTAAATCGAGTAGAAAAATAGACTGTGCAGGCAAGACTATATTGAATACAATCTAGTAAGTCAAATGTGTACACAGTGAAATTGATATTTAATCAAATGCAAAAGTACAGATCTTATGCCAAATCGAATGGAAAATCGAATCGAACATTGAATTTCAAGCAAATTGAAGTGTGTACACACCTTAACTTTCTGGCAGATTTGTTTGTTTACATTGTCCTTGGATATGTTAAGTGGATTGCATACAGGTTTATCTATGCAGCAGATTTAAGGGCAGCTAAAATATACAAAATTGGGTACTTGTGTACTAGCACGGTGCTCACGATATTTGGTCGCACAACATATAATCGCATTGCATACACCCGATGCACTGCGATGCGATTTAAAAATTGTATAAGCCCCCTATACGATGTTTAATTGTATAAGCACCCTAATGGGGGCTTACAATGTTAAATGCACCCCCACTATGAACGTGAACCCGAAGCGTGGCGAGCGCAGCGAGCCCGCGAGGGGCGGTGGTACGCGTCCTACGACCTTTTTTCATACCCCCACTATCCATGTCGGCGTGGAGTTGATTTTATATAGTGTGGCGAGCGCAGCGAGCCCGAAGCGTGGTAAGCGCAGCCCCGCGAGGGGACGTGTATTACTTTACATGTATTCCGCGTCCTTACAATTCGATGGTATACAATTTAAAATTGTATAACATCGGCTGCCATCGCATTGCATGCCTTATGGTCTGCGATGCGATGGGCGCCGTGCTAGTACACAAGTACCCAAAAGTGTCTGTTAGATATCATTATCTAAATATACAGTAGAGTTCCATTTAGGTCTCAACACTACCAATTAGGCAAAGATGATGATTTAAGAGAGGAGGAGGCCCGTGTGCGAGATCCGATTGGGGCCCCACCTCTCCAGAGATGCAATAGATGCTGGTAGTATTTCTCATTAATATTTGCAGCTGTGCAATCAGCGCCAGGCTGACAGGGAGGAAGTGGCGTAACTACAATTAGGGCGCCTGCCACTGAAATGTGTGCACCCCCCCTACCCCTCCCCCCACTCACCCACTTACCCCCTCACCACTGCATCTTCCGCCGCGACGATCCATTGTGGTCCCGGCTTCCTGGAACTGCTGCTGTCTTCAATCCCGGCGCTCCTGCTCCTCTCTCTATATGTCACATACAAAATGGCCACCACCTTACAGCAGACCATTATTTAGGATCAGTGACGTGCGGTGAGGTTAGTGGTTGGTGAGGCACTGGCTTGGTGGAGCCAGCGCCAACAGACTCTGTGTCTTGGTCTGTGTTCTGCGACAGGCAGGTGTGGGAGCTGCCGCCTGCATAAGCAGCAGAGACTGGCAGAGCAGCTCTTGCCTGTCAGTTCAGAAGCAACCAGGACCCAGCGCTCCCCACAGAGCCCATTAGTGCTGGCTCCACCAAGCCAGCACTAGATTGCACTTAATAGATTGCACTAGTGAGCAGCCAGCCTCAGCGCGAAATATAAAAGCGCCTGACCTGTGTCCGGCTGCCGGGGCTGATGTCCAGAGACGCGGTGTGGGGACCCGCTGCGGCCGTGTGCAGAGGAGACACGGCGCATCAGTGTGGAGACAAGCGGCAGTGTGGGGACACGGTGATGTGGTGCGGATCCCGGCAATGCAGTGCAGAGACCTGGTGGTAGCCTGGCGCTGGTGCGAGGAAACACAGTGCTGTGCTGCCTGAGGTACAAAGCACCATCTGTCCTGGGAAAGGGGGGTGTTTTAGGGGGTACTCAGCGGCACCTTTACTGGGGGAGTGGTGTGCAGAGGGGGGGCACACAGTGCCATCTATACCAGGGGGAGGGCTGTGCCTATCTTGCTCTGTCTCCCCTACCCTCTCTCTTTTCTTTTCTGCTTTGCTCCCTGCCACCGCTCTTCCTCGGAACCCAATCTCTCACTCCGCATCCACTCTCTCCTCCTCCCCACACTCCCCCTCTCTCTATTTCCTCCCTCTCTCTGCCGAGTGTCCGACCCCTCTCTACCTGCTCTCCCCTCTCTTACTGAGACTCTTTTTTCCCTGTCTCTCACTGACACTCTCAATTCTAATCGCCCACCTCTCTTGCTCATCTCTCTCCCCCTCCCTCTTTTTCCATAGTACCCTCCCCCTAGCTCTCTCCCCAACAGCATTTGTCTCTTCTCTCTTCTGCACCCCCACCTCCAGGTGGGTATTGTAGTGACAATGGGGGGGGGGGGCATCCAAGATTTTGCTATGGGGCCCACATCCTACTTGTTAAGCCCCTGAGGTTACCTGTCTTAAGTTGCCAGCTCCAGCTGGTCGCCTCTCTCCTTGTAGCTCCTGGTCACACTCCCTGTCCCCTCACTCACCGCAGGTTTTCTGTGCAGCTCCACCACCACTGCGGTGTGTTGGTCACTGCTCCCGCCATCTCCCACATAACGGCAGCGTCCGCTCCCCCTCCCAGCTGGTCCCCTCTGGTTCCTGGCTCTCTGCCCGCTGGTTTCTCCCAGCAGCGCTCCTCTCCGGCCACACTGAAAACCCGGCTTCGGCTGCTCTGTTCACTCCCCTTGTCTCCAGCGCTGTCCCCCTCCTCTGGGGCTGAGCGGGGAGGAGGGCGCCGGCGGGCAATTGTAGTGAGGAGAAAGCAGGCAGAGACCGGATCGGCGG